>NC_069503.1:402311040-402401040 GCF_027579735.1 Bombina bombina | reverse complement strand
TGTCTTCCTCCAAGCGGCAAAGAAGAATTCTTCCTCCGGCGACGTCTTCCTCCAAGCGGCAGCAAAGTCTTCATTCTTCCGGCGGCATCTTCAATCTTCTTTCTTCGCTCCGCCGCCGCGGAGCATCCATCCCGGCCGACTGCTGAACTACGAATGAGGTACCTTTAAATGACGTCATCCAAGATGGCGTCCGCCGAATTCCGATTGGCTGATAGGATTCTATCAGCCAATCGGAATTAAGTTAGAAAAATCTGATTGGCTGATTGAATCAGCCAATCAGATTCAAGTTCAATCCGATTGGCTGATCCGAACAGCCAATCAGATTGAGCTTGCATTCTATTGGCTGATCGGAACAGCCAATAGAATGCGAGCTCAATCTGATTGGCTGATTGGATCAGCCAATCAGATTGAACTTGAATCTGATTGGCTGATTCAATCAGCCAATCAGATTTTTCTAACTTAATTCCGATTGGCTGATAGAATCCTATCAGCCAATCGGAATTCGGCGGACGCCATCTTGGATGACGTCATTTAAAGGTACCTCATTCGTAGTTCAGCAGTCGGCCGGGATGGATGCTCCGCGGCGGCGGAGCGAAGAAAGAAGATTGAAGATGCCGCCGGAAGAATGAAGACTTTGCTGCCGCTTGGAGGAAGACGTCGCCGGAGGAAGAATTCTTCTTTGCCGCTTGGAGGAAGACATCGCCCGGATCGGATCAGGAGTTCAGCCCGGTGTGGTGAAGACAAGGTAGGGAGATCTTCAGGGGGGTAGTGTTAGGCTTTTTTAAGGGGGGTTTGGGTGGTTTTAGAATAGGGGTATGTGGGTGGTGGGTTGTAATGGGGGGGTATTGTATTTGTATGCAAAAGAGCTGAATTCTTTGGGGCATGACCCACAAAAGGCCCTTTTAAGGGCTGGTAAGGTAAAGAGCTTTGAAATTTGTTTAATTTAGAATAGGGCAGGGACATTTTTTTATTTTGGGGGTTTATTATTTTATTAGGGGGCTTAGAATAGGTGTAATTAGCTTAAAAATCTTGTAATCTTTTTTTTATTTTTTGTAATTTAGTGTTTGTTTTTTTTTGTAATTTAGTTTAGTTAATTTAATTGTATTTTTAGATAGATGTTTGTAGTTTATTAAATTTATTGATAGTGTAGGTATATTTGTAACTTAGGTTAGGATTTATTTTACAGGTAATTGGGTAATTATTTTAACTAGGTAGATATTAAATAGTTAATAACTATTTAATAGCTATATTACCTAGTTAAAATAATTAACAATTTACCTGTAAAATAAATATTAACCCTAACATAGCTACAATGTAATTATTAATTATATTGTAGCTATCTTAGGGTTTATTTTATAGGTAAGTATTTAGATTTAAATAGGAATATTTTAGTTTATAAATGAATTAGATTAATTTAATATAAATTTAGTTAGGGTTAGAGTTAATATAGTTAATATAAATACTATAGTAACTATATTAACTATATTAACCCTAATATAATTAGGGTTAATATAGTTAATATATATAATGTAATACCTATATTAACTATAATATACTTAGGGTTAATATAGATAATATAGCTGGCGGCGGGGTAGGTAGATTAAATTAGGGGTTAATCATTTTAATAGAGATGGCGGCGGTGTAAGGGGCTTACATTAGGGGTTAATAATTTTAATATAGATGGCGGCGGTGTTAGGGGCTCACTTTAGGGGGTTATAGATATAATATAGCTGGCGGCGGGGTACGGGAGCGGCGGTTTAGGGGTTAATAACTTTATTAGGTTGCGGCGGGGTACGGGAGCGGCGGTTTAGGGGTTAATAGCTTTTTTTATTGTTAGGATAGTGAGGGGGGATAGCGGATAGAGGGTTAGACGTGTCGGGCTATGTTAGGGAGGCGTGTTAGACAGTGCGGGTGTTTTAGACTTTAGTCAGGTTTTATAGGCGCCGGCAGTTTCTAACGTGGCGCAAGTCACTGGCGACTCCAGAAATTTGTACTTGCGCAGATTTCTGGACATCGCTGGTTTGTCAGACTTACGGCACGTTAGCATCTGACTGCAACTTATATGGGATAGCTCGAGTTGCGAGCTGAAACTGCGGGCGACGCCAGTTCCCTCGCTTGCGCCGCAAACTGCGATCTATATCGGATCGCGCCCATGAACTGCAAAACAATGATCCATGTATTAACATTATGACCATGGCTAGGCTAGTCATGTCAGCTGTAAAATCAACCCCAGACTGGCTCCTCCAAATTAGGTGCGTGCAGTGGAGGCTCCTCCATAGGGGCATTAGGGACAACACCTCATTACTTTTTTGGGGAAAAGAAAACAATGCCATTAAAGGGACAGTCTACACCAGAATTGTTATTGTTTAAAAAGATAGATAATCCCTTTATTAACCATTCCACAGTACAAAACATTTATATTAATACACCTTTTACCTTGTATCTAAGCCTCTGCAGACTGCCCCCATATTCAGTTCTTTTGAAAGACTTGCATTTTAGCCAATCAGTGCTGACTCCTAGGTAACTCTGTGTGCACAAGCACAATGTTATCTATATGGTACACATGAACTAACATCCTCTAGTTGTTAAAAACTGTAAAAATGAATTCAGATATGAGGTGGCCTTCAAGGGCTAAAAAAATTGCATATGAGCCTACCTAGGTTTAGCTTTCAACTAAGAATACCAAGAGAACAAAACAAAATTGATGATAAAAGAAAATTGGAAAGTTGTTTAAAATTATATGCCCTATCTGAATCATGAAAGTTTACTTTTGACTAGACTGTCCCTTTAATTTGTGTCATCATAAAAATATTAATTGCCTTAAATAATATTAAAAAATATATATATATAATTACAAACCAAAAATATCTTGCATTTGCAAAGTTCTCTCAGACAGGTTTTTTTTTTTTTTTTTTTAAATCTGCCCTGTCTGCGAGAACTTAGCACATGCTCCTTCTGTTCCTTTAAGGGATTTCTGACATTACCCTATG
This sequence comes from Bombina bombina, assembly GCF_027579735.1. NCBI lineage: Eukaryota > Metazoa > Chordata > Amphibia > Anura > Bombinatoridae > Bombina > Bombina bombina. The sequence continues at coordinate 402,398,050 of NC_069503.1, read as the reverse complement.
GGTTTCAATAGGGGGCATCTAGGCAAAACCTCCCATTGGCTAAAAACCTGTGGTGGGGGAGGTCTACACGAGCTGCTAGGAAACCTGGCAGTGAGTGGCTGCAATTCTGCAGTTATGTCTATAGCAGTTTTTATTGTGCTATAGTTATACCAAGTTATTGCCATCTCACCATCTGTTGGAGATTTGCAGGCAGCACTGCAGCCACAGTCAGGTTTTCTCCCAGTGGAGAGGAGCAGCAGTGTTGGGCCTCAGCAAACACCACCCTCTCGCTTCACTATACCAATGTCGACCACCAACTACAGGAGGACCATAATAATTGTTAGGGTTTGCAGACCCTGTCCTCGAATGTCTATGTTATTGTGCACCCAGTCTGTACAATGTGGCACTGCATGAGAAAGGAGGTGTATTAACTGACTGTACAAGACACAGGACTGGTGGTTGCCACTGTTTCCCAAATTTTTTCTTTCATAATTCAGATAGAGTATGCTATTTTAAGCAACTTTCTAATTTACTCCTATTATCAATTTTTCTTCATTCTCATGCTATCATTGGCAAGATTACAAGTTGTGTGGTACGGCTATACCACTGAAAAATTAGCTTTTGCATGCAGAATGGCAGGTCTCCCGTATTAGTCGAAATGGTACAGCTATACCGCAAACGTTTTAGCCTGTACCGCAACTCTCTATTCCACACTCTAAAAATGGCTTTTGAGTGTGGAATTTTCATTGTGTCTGTATTACAGGTTGTGCGGTCCAGCTATAACGCTAGCGTTATAGCTTATACCGCCGTGATTCATTCCACGATTGAAGACCAGTAGTTATGGATTTTGAGAAACAAAAATGTTTCATGAAACTCATAACAAAAATTTTACAAAGTACATTAACACCCATAAACTACCTATTAACCCCTAAACAACCATCCCCCTGCATAACAAATACTATAATAACCCTATTAACAATAATCCGCCACCTCCCCAGCCACATCCTCAACACTAAAATAAAGTATTAACCCCTAAACCACCAACCCCCCACATCGCCAACATTAAATAAACCTATTAACTAGACATGTGCACAGAGAAAAAAATAATTTTGGATCTTTTCAGACCGATTCGGATTTTCTAGAATTTTGTTTCGGATTGATTCGAATTCGGATAGATTAGAATGTATTCGTTTCGCATTCATTCAGATTAGAATAAATTTAGATGTATTCGGATATATTTGTTTTGGATTCGATTTGTAAATTCGGAAGTCCGGTATGTGTTATGTTGATTCAGATGGTTCCAAGTTACACAAATGGAATTATTTCACTGTTCTATCTCACTAAATCTCACTAAATTTAATTTTTATACTGAATTGTGATTAGTCCATGGCCATTCGAATGTAACGAATAAATCCAAACTAATTCGGATTTATTAGTTACAAATGGATTTGGATTAGTTTAGTTTCGTTGCTAGGGAAATTCCGAAATTTGAATCGATTTGAATCTTCAAATTTGGCGAATTCATCCGAATTTCAGTTCAGAACAAAACAAAATGCACATGTCTACTATTAACTCCTAAATGCCGATCCCGCACATTACAACTACTATAATACACCTATTAACCACTAAACCGCCGACCCCCCACATTGCAACTACTGTAATAAACCTATTAACCCCTGAACCACTGCCCCCCCACATTGCAACTACTATATTAAACTTATTAACCCCTAAACCGCTGCCCCCCACATCACAACACACTAAATTAAACTATTAACCCCTAAACCTAACTACCCGATAAATTTAAATTAACGTTACATTATAACTACCTTGAAATAAATAAGAAAATTACCTGTGAAATAAAAAAAAACTAAGCATAAACTATAAATTAACCTTACATTACTTTTTTAAGAAACTAAAATAAACGAAAAATAAAAAACCTAAGTTACAAAATTAAAAAATCCTAAAACTACGAAAAAATAAAAAAATCTAACATTACAAAAAAAAACACTAAAATTATGAAAAATAAAAAAAATCTAAGATTAAAAAATAATAAACAAAATTATCCATAATAATAAAAATTAAACCAAATCTAATATCCCTATAAGAATAAAATAGCCACCCAAACAAAATAACACCCCCTAATCTAGCAATAAACTACCAATAGCCCTTAAAAGGGGCTTTTGTAGGGCACTGCCCTAAGTTAAACAGCTCTTTTACCTAAAAAAAATTACCATGTACCCCTAACTGTAAAACCCCCCACACAACCAACACCCCCCAAAAAAACTGAGCTACCCATTGCCCTAAAAGGGGAATTTGTATGGGCATTGCCCTTAAACCTAACACTAACCCCAAAAAATTTACTCACAGATCCTGAAGTCCGGACATCCATCTTTATCAGGCGGCAACAAGTCTTCATCTTGGCAGCGACATCTTCATCCATCGCAGGGGCATGTTCTATCTTCAACCCGGTGATGCGGAGCTGTGGCAGCACGGAGCTGAGAAGAACTGGTGGCGGGGACGACATCTGGCGTGGAGTCTCCTCTTCATGTGATTTCTGCCGCACACTGAAGATTGAATGCAAGTTACCCGTTTTATATTTGGGGTACCTTGCATTCCTATTGGCTGATTATATTCAAATCAGCCAATAGGATTAGAGCTTCTTAAATCCTATTGACTGTTCAAATCAGCCAATCGGATTTAAGCAGCTCTCTTCATATTGGCTGATTTGTAAATGGCTGAGGACTGCCGCCGCTGAGGACCTCAGCTCCAGATCTGCACCTCTAAAAAGGAAGATAGAAGATGGTCCCGTATTTGATATAAAGACGGAGCCACCTGGAAGAAGAAATTCCCTGCTGGACTTCAGGAACTGTGAGTACCTATTTCAGGGTAAGACTTAGGTTTTTTGGGGGGGTTTTGGGTGGTTTTTTTTAGAATAGGGATTTTTTACTTTAATGGGCAGCAAAAGATCGGATTGGCCTTTTATGGACAATTTGATAGAGGTATATCCCAGCGCCAACTAAACCTTGTATGCCTGAGACGGTGATACCTAGCTACCACCAAATAAATCAAGGAATGTGAAGGGTGTACCCAGGCGCCAACAATACGGAGGCTAAGGTTTAAAAATTACAGGGTTTATTACATAAAAAAACCCACTATTAATCTTAGTACAAATGCATGGATCCACGCTAAAATGTTAAAACAATAAAACAATAATCTAAAAACAATTTGTCCTAGTGGTTAGAATACATTCTGTTGCAATGAATTAGTTAAGTTAAGTTGATAATATATGTAGGAATACTCATTCGTAGCCCTACTTATCCGCAGCCTTGCTCCATATTTCACGACTCAAAATCATTAAGGTGATAATATATGGAGCGACACGTAATCGTGCCTTGCTCCATGATCCACTATACCTATCTCTGATATATAGCTCCATAGGGACAGAAAGTCATAAAGCCTTGCTCCATGTTCGACTATACCCATCTCTAACACATAAGTTCGACATAGGTTTGACTATATCCATCTCTGACATATAGCCCTATAGGGACAGAAAGTCAGAAAGACACTAAATGATACACCATTATCCAGTTTGAACTAACTGGGAGACATTTTTTCTGGATAATATATATAGCTGTTTCTCCACAACGTCGTAAAAATGAACTAAATTTTCCCAGTGGTCTATTTACACATAATTTAAATCTACAGTAGTCTGCATAGATTCATGGTCTGTTTTCCTAAATCTTCAGTACAAAGCACTCAGGTATGAATGCATCCATTGAGCAATAAACCATGTATATGGTTTATGAAGTTGAAACATAGTCAACTTTAAACATTGATATAAGTCTCATCCTAGAATATGTAACATATGTAAATAAGAAATATAAGGAAATAATAAAGGTCTTTAGGAGGTTTTAAGAATACTATCCCTTGTTAGAAATATATAGAAATAAAACAGATATCGCCCTATAAGAACTTAGAAATTGGCCAATTAGCCTTTGAACAATAATAAAGTACTATATGCACTCCAAGTAAAAGCCACCCTTTTTTTACATTTAAATGAAAAAAGAAAAAAAGATCACCTTCTCTTTTATAAAAGTGAAGAGAATTCTCTATCATACTAAATTATCTCTCTCTCGACTATCTTCCTTATAAAAGTGAAGAGAATTCTCTATCATACTAATTTATCTCTCTCTCTACTCTCTTCCTTCAGTTCTGTAGCTTTTTAAGATCGCTTACACTTTCGAAAACATTACCTTCAAACCCTAAGGAAGGTATACATTAAGTTTTTGGGCAGTACTGGTTAACCCCCCAAATTCGAACTCACTACTGCCTGCACACTAAAAAGAAATAAGTCATTGAAGAGTCCAGATTAACTATAAATTCGATCCATTCTCACCAGCTTACAATTACATTTTTACCTCATCAAACTGTAAAGACTCAATATCTTTATTAATAATACAGTACACTCAGATAATAAAAACTAATCATCGCCATTTCCCGACAGAATTAGATTATAAATACTTAACATCTTTACGCTATACAGATCGTAACACCGTCACAATAGTGCCAGCATATAATATTACCACAAGGATACAATATCGTTTATTGTCTGGCATGTCAAAATATAACAAGCCAGCTAAGAACATAAAAAGATGATAGACAGTAAAGAGAAAAGGATTTGCGTCTTTATTTCCAATAGTATGGGTATCAGTAAAACATGACTTATGTAGCGATACAGCTTGAACACACAGCGATAATTCATTCCAGATGGCCGATGACAGTAAAGATAAAAGGATTTTCGTCTTTATTTCCAACAGCGTGGGTAGCAGTAAAAAATATAGCAATACAGCCTGAATATACAGTGATAATCCATTTTTAGATGACCGATATCCAATCAGGTCATAGTGGCCAGACACACCTCCATTATTCACAAAACATCCTATTCACACGATCAGAAACCAGTCAAATTTCTGAACCTATCACCAGTGCCAACTAGTGATGTCACAACCAATGGGATCTTCCGAATATCGGAATCAAAATTAACATAGTCTTTTGTATTTTATGCTAATTTTTATCATCCATTATCAGACAAGCCATATTTGGTTTTAGCAACAGGAGTATTTAGAATCGTTGGTATCAGTTCTTTCTGGCCCGACACATCCGGTAACGTATCCACACCGGAAGTGATGTCACTGGTATACGGAGGCTAGGGACTAGAAACATAAAAGTAAATGGTCTTAAAGGGGATTATGTACTAAAGTGTATATAATAGAATGCACTCCTATTATGCACAACCTATTACAAGATATCTGATAGGAATATCAGTTTTAAACAAATACGGAAAACCGGAAGTCACGAACTAAGTTCACTTCCGGTCAAAAATCTAGAGCCCCTATAAAAGGTCAACAAACATTGCTTACCATCAGTCTTGATAAAGGCCTAGGACAGGCCTAAACGCGTAGACCTGGTAAGCCATATTTCATTAGGAGGATACATCTGGGAAGTTTTTACACATTGTGTCTTTATTCCTTTTTTCACAGGTTTTTTGTCTGGGAGCGTATTGTTTGTTGTTTTATACAGATTTTTGGTGTATTTATTTGGGGCCAAGTCCCCTTGGACATTCAGCACTTTCGAGTAATAGGAAGAAACACACCACCACAAACAAAATTGGTCAGCATCGGATAAATAATACCATTTCACAACACTAACAGGATTGAATATATTTTTTATTGTGACACAATACACTTTTACATCACTATTTGATCACACACTTGGAACTTTTTTACTTTTAAATTTTAATTTTAATTTTGATCACATACCAGGAACTGATTTGATTTTTTGAGTTTTTGATTTTTTCTTGTTGGACTATTATATGCCATTTTCACGAGTATATCATATTTTGGACATTTTGGACATTTAATACAATTCTTCATATTCCCTTGGCAACACATCGGAACACATTGCTTAACTAATTCATTGCAACAGAATGTATTCTAACCACTAGGACAAATTGTTTTTAGATTATTGTTTTATTGTTTTAGCATTTTAGCGTGGACCCATGCATTTGTACTAAGATTAATAGTGTTTTTTTTATGTAATAAACCCTGTAATTTTTAAACCTTAGCCTCCGTATTGTTGGCGCCGGGGTACACCCTTCACATTCCTGTTAAGGACAATGCCCATACAAATGCACCTTTAGGGGCAATGGGTAGCTTAGGTTTTTTTAGAGTTAGGTTTTTTATTTTGGGGGGTTTGTTGGGTGGAGGTGTACTGTTGTAATTTTTTTAGGTAAAAGAGATGATCGCTTCAGGGCAATCCCCTACAAAATGCCCTTTTAATGATTAGGGGGTGTTTTATTTTGGGGTGTTTTTTTATTTTTATAGGGGAGTTAGATTAGGTTTAATTTTAATTATTTTGGATAATTTGGTTTATTATTTTTTGTAATTTTAGTTTTTTTTATTTCGTAATTTTTTTTAATGTTTGTTTTTTTAACAAATTTTCGTAGTGTTAGGATTTTTTAATTTTGTAACTCAGTTTTTTATTTTTACAGTTTATTTTATTTTTAAAAATAGTTATGTTAGGTTTATTTATAGTTTAAGCTTAGTTTTTTTTTTATTTCACAGGTAAGTTTTTATTTATTTTAAGGTAGTTATATTGAAACTTTAATTTAAAGTTAGGGGGGTGTTAGATTTAAGGGTTAATAGTTTAATTTAGTATTTTGTTATGTGTTGTGATGTGGGAGGCTGGAATTTTAGGGGTTAATAGGTTTAGTTTAGTAGTTGCAATGTGGGGGGCAGCGGTTTAGGGGTTAATAGCTTTATTATAGTAGTTGCGATGTGGGGGGCGGCGGTTTATGGGTTAATAGGTTTAGTTTAGTAGTTGCGATTTGGGGGTTGGCGGTTTAGGGGTTAAAGGGACACTAAACCCAAAATTTTCTTTCATAATTCAGATAGATAATACAAATTTTAACAACAATCCAATGTATTTCTATTATTTATTTTGCTTCATTTTTTTGATATCCTTAGTTGAAGAAAAAGCTATGCACATGGGTGAGCCAATCACTTGAGGCTTCTATGTGCAGCAACCAATCAGCAGCTACTGAGCCTATCTAGATATGCTTTTCAACAAAGAATATTATTATTAGTCATTTATAAAGCGCCAACAGATTCCACAGCGCTGTCCATGGGTACAAAAATAAAAGTACAGTACAATACAATATAAAAGACACCAGACAAAGTTTAGCAAACAAATACAGGGAGAATTGAGGGCCCTATTCCCGTGGGAACTTACAATCTAGATGGGTAGGAGGGTGAGAAACAGGAGGTGGGGACTGCAAAGGTGAGAATGATGTTAGTGTGGAGTTAGATGGGGGCAGCAATTAGGCAAGTGAAATTAATTTGTTACTGAGTTGGGTAATAAGCTTCCCTGAACAGAAAGGTCTTTAGGGAGCGTTTAAAGGAGGAAAGGTTAGGGGAGAGTCTGACAGCTCTAGGAAGTGCATTCCAGATGGTTGTTGCCACAGGAGAGACGTCCTGTAGCCTAGCATGGGAGGAGGTGATGGTAGAAGATGCAAGGAGCAGGTCATTGTTGGATCTTAGGGGGCGGGCTGGAGTGTATTTTTTGATGAGTGAGGACTGGTAGGGGGGGGCTGCGTTAGTAAGGGCTTTGTAGGTCAGGATGAGAATTTTGAATTTAATTCTACTGTGGATGGGTAGCCAGTGAAGGGACTCGCAGAGAGGTGCAGCAGATAATATGAAGAGAATAAAACAAATTAGATAATAGAAGTAAATTAGAAAGGTGTTTAAAATTGCATGCTCTTTCTAAATCATGAATGAAAAAATGTGGGTTTCATGTCCCTTTAATAGCTTTATTATAGTGGTTGTGATGTGGGGGGCTGGCGGTTTAGAGGTTGATATGTTTATTTAGATGTTAGCAATGCGGGGCAGCGGTTTAGGGGTTAATAGGGGTTAATCACTTTATTTAGTGTCAGTGATGTCGGGGGGGGGGGTGGCAGATTAGGGTAATTTACACTAGGAGTTTATGGTAGGGTGTAAGGTTTTTACGTAACCTTCTTGTCCCTATAGACATCAATGGGGATTGTAATATAGCCATCGCCATTCCGAGATTGCAGTTGTTAGTTTTTTTCTAACACTTTCTCTCCATTGATGTCTATGGGGGAAAACGTGCATGAGCACATCAAGTCAGTCCTTGGCTTTTGCGCGGTAGGGAGCTTAATGCACCATAACGCACAGCACAAGAAGGTTTTTCTGTATCTTGTAATGGCAGCGCTATGGAAAGTGTGGAACCGCTAAATATTTATCGTTATTTACTCACCGGGTTTAGCACACAACTTGTAATCTTGGTGTTTATTTGAAAAACAGAAATCTAAGCTTAGGAGCCACCCCATTTTTGGTTCAGCACCTGGGTTGCGCTTGCTGATTGGTGGCTAAATGTAAAAAATGTTCCCCTGAAGCTGCTTGTGAGTACATCTCCCCCTCTGGGTCCTTCTGCTTTACCATGGGATTTTCTTTCTTTTTCACCCATGATGCTGAGGTATCCATAGTGGCTAGGATTGGTGAAATAGGAGGGATTTCTCTTCAGGTATAACAGAGTCAAATACAAGTTGTGTAATTAATAAAATGCCATTTTCAATATAAATAAAAATTCAGCATGTGATTAGTAATGAGTAAAAACCTGTCACTACAGATAAATTGAAGTAGACAACTGCTTAACAATGAACTTGCTGAGAGAAGATCAGACTGTAATATATGTACAGGGACGCTGTACTCTAAAATGTTCTCCTCTTTAATGGGTTCGCAATATACCTCTAAGAAAACAGTGGTTGATATGTAGTGAATGTAGTCCAGCGCTAGATTAGCACGGGTATAGTATTTAGTTAAATTCTATAATTTGAATATATTATATTTTGTGATTGGATAAATGTTTAGTGTATGTACTGCAATGTTGTTATTATATATTTATTGTAGGTAATCCTAAGTATTTATCAACATTCAGTTAATAAAAAGATGTAAACAGGTATATACAACTGATATATATAAACTTGTTGTCTAATGTGAGCTTCTTATCTATATATAAAAACTAATAAAACATTTGTATAGTTAGACAGAAATTTAATAACTTGTTAAAAGCATACATAAAATAAAAAGTGACGTCTCCCTTATAACATCGATTTCATCAGAGAAAACAATTGAATAACTGTAGTATATATTTCCGCTATTTGATAATCAGGTACCTGTTATATAGTGTAACAAATGATAATGTCCAGAAATTGGATTAAAAAAAAACTTAAAGATCCAAACAAGATGACCTCCCCGCTATTGTGGCGGGTGTGTGTTACCAGTCCGTTAGTGAGAGACTGGTATTTAAAAATATGTTATGTGACTTTTCCTACGTCACACTTGTGATCGTAGCTGTTTCAATATAGTTGTAATGTAACCAGTGATCCTTGATATTCTGTCAAGTGCTTATTATGTTGCAATTTTTTTAAACTTTAATCTGTATGTGTATCCCCCTATTCCGTGTGTAATTAGGGAGTCTGCAACTTACGCTGGTCTCTTGGCACAACTGATTTCTCTTTTAGTGTGGTCTTTGCGGTCACATTCAGTGACTTGGATGTTAAACTTTGCGGTCACGTGCAGTGACTATAATGCAATCCTCACAGTGTGGACTTGGCAGTCACTTGTAGTGGTGGGAATTGAACTCATGACCTTTAGGGTAAGAGAGGGAGATCTTAACCATTAGGCTATGTGTATCTCATTTTCTGTGTTAGCAAATGCAGGTTGTAACAACGTCCAGCTGCAATGTTGCAGGAGGTAATCAGCAAAGGAAGTCTTGTAGTAGTTGTCTTTCCTTTCTTGGCAATTATAACAGCAATCAAAATAAAAGCATAAAGTGCAGAGTGACAACAGTGTCAAGGTCAACGCGTTTCGCCCTTAGGCTTTATCAAGACATGTTTGTCTGTGTCACCTGAGTCTATATATAGGGCTTAACTGGTTTGGATTGGCTATTCTATGTAATTTAACTAAAGGTGGAAAGTATAGATATATGGAAATTCAATATAAAGGTGGAATTATATAGTTGTGTGTGTCTACAAGAAGCTTATTGTTCTTCATTTGTTTTTGTTCTTTGTGTTGTAATAAATGAAAGAGAATGAAGAGATCCTAGAAAGGTTCTTGTAAGAATGCAATAAACATTATTTAGAGAGTTCTAAATATATCTATATAATGTATAATGTATGTATTTGTATTGATTTTGATGTGCCTATAGTTGCTTGAATATTGAGCATATGTTAATTTTTAAATATATAAAACAAATAGAAATTATAAGTAAAGATTTTTTATTTTTTTTTTAAATAAAAAAGTTATGACTTAGTGAGTAATTTTTAAAAAAAAAAAAAATTTTAAAACTGCTTTCAGTATTCCCTTTTGTGATTGAACTCACGACCTTTTAGTAATTGAGCAGAGGGTATTATCCACTAAACCACATCTACCTCAACATTGTTTATAGTGAAATACATGTATTAGTGAAAGTATATGTATATACACACACATATATGTTTATATACATTTATATTTACAATATGGTTTTGTTTGTATAAATGAAGACCATAGAGAAAGAAGTGATGATATTCATAAGAGACTAAAATCTATATAGATAGTTTTTAGTGGTAGTAACATTTACCTGAACCAACAAAGGAACGTGGTAGGAATTGAACTCGTGACCTTTAGGGTTAGAGAGAGAGAGAGATCTTAAACATTAGGCTATGTGTATCTCACTTTCTATGTTAGCATAGAATGGAGGTATTTATATATATTAGTATGATGTAAAATTATTATAAGAAAGGGGAAATATCTAGCTCTGAATTTAAGCCAGATGGAAATAGTGTGTCCATATTGTAGATCATTTTTGCTTCTAACTTCAATAATTGATTTTCTACATTTCCCCCTCTCCAATTAAGTTTTATCTTGGCTAGACCCCAGAATTTAAAATGTTTGAGATTGTTATTGTGAATGTCCCTAAAATGAGAATAGAGATGTGTGTCAAGAGTGCCTCTATCAATGCATGACAGATGTTCCCTAATTCTATTGTGGAGGGTTCTTGTCGTTTCACCTATATAGTACTTTTTACATGAACATTCAATTATGTATATAATTCCTTTGTCTGTATTTAAAGTTATTCACTTCTATTTCTTTTAGTTTGCTACTGTATTTACAGGATCGGCATCCAAAGCATGGAAAAAAGCCTTTTATTTTATTTCCTTCTAAGTTTATATCTTGATTTCTTGTTTTTAGTGGTTTCAATTCGCTTGGCGCTAGTTTATTTTTTAAATTTTTTGTTCTTCTGTATATGATTTTTGGAAATTGTGTTACTTTATCCCCTATTATGGGATCCGTCTGTACTATGTGCCAGTGTTTTTTAAGTATTTTGTTTATTAATTTGTTATTGCAGTTGTAATCCATAATAAATGACACATTTACCTCATTCTTTGTATCACCATGGCCCCTACTTTGTTTATTTCTATAAGATAGTACATCTTTGCGGTCTATTTTATCTACCTCTTCCCTTGCTTGGTGTATTATTTTATCCTCATACCCTCTTTCTTTAAATTTATTTTCTAAGATTGTTATTTGTCTTTCATAGTCTAATTGTTTTGAACAATTCTTTTTAATACGCAGATATTGACCTTTGGGTATGTTATTTTTCCACCTTTCTAGGTGGCAGCTTTTGTAGTGTATGAAATTATTAGCGTCTACTTCTTTGAAATGGGTAGACGTATTTAATTGGTTATCAATAATTTCTATATCTAGATCTAGGAAGACAATTTTTTGTTTACTGAAAGTATATGTAAAGTTAATATTCATATCATTATTGTTCATGTCATTGATTAACATTTCTAATTCTGACAGTTCCCCTTTCCATATAAAAATAACATTGTCTATGTACCTCTTGTAGAGTACAAGATTTGCACCCAGCTCATGCCTAGGGAAGAAAGATTCTTCCCAATATCCCATAAAGAGATTGGCATAGCTGGGTGCAAATCTTGTACCCATAGCTGTCCCAGTCCTTTGTCTATAGAACTTGCCCTCAAAAGAGAAATAATTTTGTTCAAGTATAAATCTGATACCATTTAATATGAACTCTTGTTGTTCTTTCTTTAGAGTGGTATCTTTATCAAGATATTTTTAAACAGATTTTATGCCCAATTCATGATTAATTATCGTATATAAGGAGGTCACATCACATGTTACAAGAGTGTAGTTGTGTTCCCATTTAATATTATTTAAAATTTGAAGTATTTCTGTAGTATCTTTGAGGTATGAAGGTAATTCTTTAACATATGTTTGGAGATATCCGTCTATATATTAGAGGTTAGGGAGTCAATACCTGATATTATTGGTCTACCTGGGGGATTGGTGGAATTTTTATGTACCTTAGGTAGGTAATAGAACACAGGGATTTTAGTTATTTTTGGTAGCAGGAAGCCATATTCTTTATCATTTAATATATCTTTATCTTTAGATTCATCGATTAATTTCATGAATTTAAGTGAGTACTTCTTTGTAGGATCAAGTTTTAGTATTTCATATGTGTTGGTATCACCCAATAGTCGATGTGCTTCTTCTGTGTATTGGGATCTGTTCATTATTACAACTCCTCCCCCCCTTGTCTGCAGGTTTTATGATTATGTTAGGGTCTGACTGTAAATTCTTTAAAGTTTTTCTTTCTGTGAATGTTAAATTGTTAGATCTATTTTTTGTATTTGCTTTTTTAATGTCTCTTTGTACCAATCTCTCAAACATTTCTAAGTTTCTCCCTTTCTCATTCACCGGATAAAAGGTTGACTTAGGTTTTAAGTTAGAGTGTTTAAATGTGGTTGATGTTGGGGTTGAATTGATAGATTGTGTTTGCCAATTTCTTTCTATTGGATTCTTGAGGAAATACCTCTTAAGTGTAAGTTTTCTAAGAAATTGACTCACATTCATGTGAGTATTAAATTTGTTCATTGTAGCTGAGGGGGCAAAGCTTAAACCTAAGTTGAGGACTCTTTTTTCTTCCTCTGTTAAAACTTTATTACTTATATTAAAGATTCCATTAGTAGGTGTTATTTGACTCTCTTTGTGTCCCTTTCTCTTTCGCCCTCCTCTAGACCCTCTCTGTTTCTTTTTCTTTCCCTTTGTGGTGGGCCTATATTGTACTCTATATCTTTTGAAGTCCCTGGTGTCGGATGGCGTAACTCTAAAAAATCACTCTCATTTTTCTGGTTCTCATTTTTATATGTATCTGCATTTAATGGTTCAAATCGATTTGATGTTCTAATTCTCCATTCGTTATTTTGTTGATCATATGAGTTATAGTGTCTAGGTCTTTCCCACTCATCATCTCTTCTATCATAATATTGTCTTTGTCTGTCTGAATGTGATCTTTCGTTATATCTTCTATCCCATTGTTCCCAAGAGTTGTATCTGTTATAGTTTCTATATTCACATCTATCTTGGGTTTGTTTGTAATATTGGTCATTTTGTGATATATTTCTATTTTGTCTAAATTGTCTGTCTCTGGTATGGTTGTATTGTGATCTTATTTGATTGGGTCTGTTGTATGTTCTCGAATTATAGTGTATATTAGATGAATATTGATCATCATATCTATTTCTGGACCGATGATTAGGTCTATAATTTGTCCTTTCTCTAAGTTTTGTATTTTCTTTTGGTTTTATATTCTCTCTTGTGTTTTGTATTTCAGTGTTAGGGTTCTCATCTATGTGTATTGGCTCTGTGTCTGAATAATCATCCTTATCCCTGTTTAGTTTTCTCCATTTTACCTCTTGTAATTCATTGTTTAGACTAATTAGTTTAGCCATGATTTCCCTTTGTCTATTTTTATATTCTTGGTGTTCTTTTTTGTCAATCAATTTATTTTTTAACAGTGCAATATTTTTCTCAATTAATTCTAGTGATTCCTCACGTGATTTTTTTTAAAATATTTAAAAAAGTGAGTGATGCTGTTTCAAGTGCCCCCTCCCATTCTTTTCTTAAACTATCCCTTAGTTCAAAAGTGCAATTCTTTTTTAGTCTCAAACCTCTCGGTATTATTTTCATATTTATATATTTTTCTAGGAAACTAAGTTCAGTCTTTTGTTTTAGTTCGCTAGTTAAATTTTTTTCTAGTTCACCCATGATTGTGTTTAGGTCATAATATTCAGTGTGTGTGTTATGACTTTCTTTTTCAGTTATTTCTTTAAGTGTTTTATCCCTCCACATAAAAATATCATCTTCCATTCTGAAGCTGCCTCAAACTTTAGTGTAATGGAACACTTGAGAGGATAGGAGATTAAACTGGTAGTGAGAAAGATGAGGCACTGGAGAATTGACCCTGCTAGACTAATGTATTCCCCTCTAAGAAAACAGTGGTTGATATGTAGTGAATGTAGTCCAGCGCTAGATTAGCACGGGTAGAGTATTTAGTTAAATTCTATAATTTTAATATATTATATTTTGTGATTGGATAAATGTTTAGTGTATGTACTGCAATGTTGTTATTATATATTTATTGTAGGTAATCCTAAGTATTTATCAACATTCAGTTAATAAAAAGATGTAAACAGGTATGTACAACTGATATATATAAACTTGTTGTCTAATGTGAGCTTCTTATCTATATATAAAAACTAATAAAACATTTGTATAATTAGACAGAAATTTAATAACTTGTTAAAAGCATACATAAAATAAAAAGGGACGTCTCCCTTATAATATCGATTTCATCAGAGAAAACATATGAATATTAACTTTACATATACTTTCAGTAAACAAAAAATTGTCTTCCTAGATCTAGATATAGAAATTATTGATAACCAATTAAATACGTCTACCCATTTCAAAGAAGTAGACGCTAATAATTTCATACACTACAAAAGCTGCCACCTAGAAAGGTGGAAAAATAACATACCCAAAGGTCAATATCTGCGTATTAAAAAGAATTGTTCAAAACAATTAGACTATGAAAGACAAATAACAATCTTAGAAAATAAATTTAAAGAAAGAGGGTATGAGGATAAAATAATACACCAAGCAAGGGAAGAGGTAGATAAAATAGACCGCAAAGATGTACTATCTTATAGAAATAAACAAAGTAGGGGCCATGGTGATACAAAGAATGAGGTAAATGTGTCATTTATTACGGATTACAACTGCAATAACAAATTAATAAACAAAATACTTAAAAAACACTGGCACATAGTACAGACGGATCTCATAATAGGGGATAAAGTAACACAATTTCCAAAAATCATATACAGAAGAGTAAAAAATTTAAAAAATAAACTAGCGCCAAGCGAATTGAAACCACTAAAAACAAGAAATCAAGATATAAACTTAGAAGGAAATAAAATAAAAGGCTTCTTTCCATGCTTTGGATGCCGATCCTGTAAATACAGTAGCAAACTAAAAGAAATAGAAGTGAATAACTTTAAATACAGAATTGATGAAACAATCAGATGTCAAGACAAAGGAATTATATACATAATTGAATGTTCATGTAAAAAGTACTATATAGGTGAAACGACAAGAACCCTCCACGATAGAATTAGGGAACATCTGTCATGCATTGATAGAGGCACTCTTGACACACATCTCTATTCTCATTTTAGGGACATTCACAATAACAATCTCAAACATTTTAAATTCTGGGGTCTAGCCAAGATAAAACTTAATTGGAGAGGGGGAAATTTAGAAAATCAATTATTGAAGTTAGAAGCAAAAATGATCTACAATATGGACACACTATTTCCAACTGGCTTAAATTCAGAGCTAGATATTTCCCCTTTCTTATAATAATTTTACATCATACTAATATATATAAATACCTCCATTCTATGGTAACACAGAAAGTGAGATACACATAGCCTAATGGTTAAGATCTCTCTCTCTCTCTCTAACCATAAAGGTCACGAGTTCAATTCCCACCACATTCCTTTGTTGGTTCAGGTAAATGTTACTAAAAATCCTTTACTACCACTAAAAACTATCTATATAGATTTTAGTCTCTTATGAATATCATCACTTCTTTCTCTATGGTCTTCATTTATACAAACAAAACCATATTGTAAATATAAATGTATATAAACATATATGTGTGTGTATATACATATACTTTCACTAATACATGTATTTCACTAGATACAATGTTGAGGTATATGTGGTTTAGTGGATAATACCCTCTGATCAATTACCAAAAGGTCGTGAGTTCAATCACAAAAGGGAATACTGAAAACAGTTTTAAATTTTTTTTATTTTTTTTGAAAAATTACTCACTAAGTCATAACTTTTTTATTTAAAAAATAAATAAAAAATCTTTACTTATAATTTCTATTTGTTTTATATATTTAAAAATTAACATATGCTCAATATTCAAGCAACTATAGGCACATCAAAATCAATACAAATACATACATTATACATTATATAGATATATTTAGAACTCTCTAAATAATGTTTATTGCATTCTTACAAGAACCTTTCTAGGATCTCTTCATTCTCTTTCATTTATTACAACACAAAGAACAAAAACAAATGAAGAACAATAAGCTTCTTGTAGACACACACAACTATATAATTCCACATTTATATTGAATTTCCATATATCTATACTTTCCACCTTTAATTAAATTACATAGAATAGCCAATCCAAACCAGTTAAGCCCTATATATAGACTCAGGTGACACAGACAAACATGTCTTGATAAAGCCTAAGGGCGAAACGCGTTGACCTTGACACTGTTGTCACTCTGCACTTTATGCTTTTATTTTGATTGCTGTTATAATTGCCAAGAAAAGAAAGACAACTACTACAAGACTTCCTTTGCTGATTACCTCCTGCAACATTGCAGCTGGACGTTGTTACAACCTGCATTTGTTTCTAATCAGCTCTACTAAGTTGCACAGAGAGATTGCCAAGTTTTACTTTGATCTCCAACAATACAGATCATTCTGTTAGTCACTACTAGTGACCGCAAAGATTTCCTCTAAGTCACCACTGTTAGTGACCGCAAAGACCACTTTTAAGTCACAATCTGTGACCGCAAAGATACAACCGCAAGTTAATACATGCAAGTCACAATCTGTGACTGCAAAGACCTTGCTGTATAACATCACTGATGTCCGCTAAAGATTCTACTCCTAGTCACCACTTGTGACCGCAAAGACCCCACCACTAGTCACTACAAGTGACCGCCAAGTCCACTAGGCTAACACAGAAAATGAGATACACATAGCCTAATGGTTAAGATCTCCCTCTCTTACCCTAAAGGTCACGAGTTCAATTGTGACCGCCAAGTCCACACTGCGAGGATTGCATTATAGTCACTGCACGTGACTGCAAAGTTTAACATCCAAGTCACTGAATGTGACCGCAAAGACCACACTAAAAGAGAAATCAGGTGTGCCAAGAGACCAGCGTAAGTTGCAATCTCCCCTAAGACTCCCTAATTACACACGGAATAGGGGGATACACATACAGATTAAAGTTTAAAAAAATTGCAACATAATAAGCACTTGACAGAATATCAAGGATCACTGGTTACATTACAACTATATTGAAACAGCTACGATCACAAGTGTGACGTAGGAAAAGTCACATGACATATTTTTAAATACCAGTCTCTCACTAACGGACCGGTAACACACACCCGCCACAATAGCGGGGAAGTCATCTTGTTTGGATCTTTAAGTTTTTTTTTAATCCAATTTCTGGACATTATCATTTGTTACACTATATAACAGGTACCTGATTATCAAATAGCGGAAATATATACTACAGTTATTCAATTGTTTTCTCTGATGAAATCGATGTTATAAGGGAGACGTCACTTTTTATTTTATGTATGCTTTTAACAAATTATTAAATTTCTGTCTAACTATACAAATGTTTTATTAGTTTTTATATATAGATAAGAAGCTCACATTAGACAACAAGTTTATATATATCAGTTGTATATACCTGTTTACATCTTTTTATTAACTGAATGTTGATAAATACTTAGGATTACCTACAATAAATATATAATAACAACATTGCAGTACATACACTAAACATTTATCCAATCACAAAATATAATATATTCAAATTATAGAATTTAACTAAATACTCTACCCATGCTAATCTAGCGCTGGACTACATTCACTACATATCAACCACTGTTTTCTTAGAGGGGAATACATTAGTCTAGCAGGGTCAATTCTCCAGCGCCTCATCTTTCTCACTACCAGTTCGCAATATACCTCAGCAAGCCAAAAAACAAAACAAAGAAACAAAACAAAACAAAAAAAAAAACAAAACAAACAATCTAAAGCTAATAACATGCTTTATTGTAAAAAGGAAAGAACTGCTTATAATACACTTTCAAATAAAAAAAAATATCTTGGAAACATAATTATAAAGAAATATTGATTTTATTGTACTACTTGATGTACTTGATGTATTCTAGATGGCTTGCTATAGCTACTGCAGGGTATTAAATGTATGGGTAATTGTTTATTTATGTTTATGTTTGTATTTGTATTTGAAATAGTTGATTTTGCTTATTAAAACCATTACCTGTTGCTCTACAGAATATACCAATAACAAAATATCTAGGGTTCGATTACAAATGTAGCAGTATTTCGCGTTTTCACTATAGTGTAAACTCTGCTAGAATCATGATTTTGCCGGTTAGCAAAAAGACTAGCTATTCACAATTCATATCATATGCTGGTATGCAAAACAATGCACAGAGCAAGTCTGATAGCCGCATATGTGTTATTGACGATAGTGTGGTAATAAGATCAGTAACTTAGCAACAACATACAATCCAAGCACTTCCTATTGGCCAGTCACAGTCACATAATTTTACATACAAAAAACTAACATCTGTGACATGCATTTGCTCTACAAGTATTGCCCAATCACAGACAAACAATAATGTGACATTTAAGTCAATACTCCATGGATCATAAGGAATAATCACTATTTATATGGGAGTTTCAGCAGGATTTAAACATATATGAGTCTACAAGGTAACAGGAACAAATATAAATAGATTTATGCTAAACCACTGTACATTCCTGGGTGTTTAATACAAGTAGGCAATCAGTCCAGTGTCCGCAATGAGGCTCAATACAAAAAAAAATTAACACAAAATTGTAATCTCATACACAATGATTATTTCCATACCTGCAAGTCTAATATCAATGCTGGTTGCAAAATCTGGACATCAAGGCCTAGCAGTCCTAACGCTGCTTTTTAACGCCCGCTGGTATTATGAGTCTTGAAGTTACAGGTGTACCGCTCACTTTTTTGGCCAGACTCGGAAATACTGCAAATCCACTTACGTCAATTGCGTATCCTTTATTTTCAATGGGATTTGCATAGCGCCGGTATTACGAGTCGGACCAAAAGTGAGCGGTACACCCTCTCCTGTCAAGCCTGGTACCGCATTTGAAAGTCAGTAGTTAAGAGTTTTACACTACAACGCCGTAGCATAAAACTCTTATCTAAAGTGCTAAAAAGTACACTAACACCCATAAACTACCTATTCACCCCTAAACCGAGGCCCTCCCACATCGCAAACACTAAAATAAAAATTTTAATCCCTAATCTGCCGAACCGGACTTCGCCGCAACTATAATTAACATATTAACCCCTAAACCGCTGCACTCCCGCCTCACAAACATTAGTTAAATATTATTAACCCCTAATCTGCCGTCCCTAACATCACCACCACCTACCTACATTTATTAACCCCTAATCTGCCGCCCCAACGTCGCCGCCACTATATTAAATGTATTAACACCTAAAAGTAAGTCTAACCCTAACACCCCCTAACTTAAATATAATTACAATAAATCTAAATAAAATTAATACAATTAACTCAATTTTTCCTATTTAAAACTAAATACTTACTTATAAAATAAAGCATAAGCTAGCTACAATATAACTAATAGTTACATTGTACCTAGCTTAGGGTATATTATTTTACAGGCAACTTTGTATTTATTTTAACTAGGTACAATAGTTATTAAATAGTTATGAACTATTTAATAACTACCTAGTTAAAATAAAGACAAATTTACCTGTAAAATTAAACCTAACCTAAGTTACAATTACACCTAACACTACACTACAATTAAATGAATTACCTAAATTAAATACAATTAATTATAATTAAATAAAATTATCTAAAGTACAAAAACAAACACACACTAAATTACAGAAAATAATAAAGAAATTGCAAGATTTTTAAACTAATTACACCTACTCTAATCCCCCTAACGAAATAAAAAAGCCCCCCAAAATAAAAAAAAGCCCTACCTTACGCTAAATTACAAATAGCCCTTAAAAGGGCCTTTTGCGGGGCATTGCCCCAAAGTAATCAGCTCTTTTACCTGTAAAAAAAAATAATACAATTCTCCCCAACATTAAAACCCACCACCCACACAACCAACCCTACTCAAAAACCCACCCAATCCCCCCTTAAAAAAACCTAACACCTTGGTTTGTTCTTGTAGGTATTTTGTTTGCATATTGTTCATCTACAGATGCACTGAGTATTTATTTGGAAAGAACTGTTGCCATTTTTAATGACACTTTGCTATATAGGGCAGATCTAAATTGATTTGTTGATATTTCTCAACTTTGTATAATTTGTAAGTACAAGTTATGAAAATCTTTTTCTCCTTCAGATTGCGCTGTATTTTTACTTATGTCTTATTTATGGTTATTGTATCAAAGGAGGTAGTAAGGGACTTTTCTCTCTGTTTGTATATGATTGGAATCTATTTGAATCTTGCTTTTTTCTTATATGTATATATATATATATATATATATATATATATATATATATATATATATATATATATATATATATACAAAACATGGGGTGGGGTCAGCACTCTCAGGCCGGACCGGGTACACATCCAATTACCCTGCAACATGCACAGCCCTGGGTGCAAACCAGCACTCTCAGGAAGCTGCACTGTCACTACAGTCACAGGCAGTTAACCCCAGTCAGGCCTGGGTGCAAGGCCCAAACAGGGAAAATTACAAAAAAATATATATTTTAATATAAACACACAGAAAAAGTCCAGCACTCACTCACAAGCTCTCAACTAGATAAAAAGCAGCAATGGAAGAATTAGTTACTGGAAGAAACCTTGATGAGGTACCTGGGCTTTTCCCATTTGGCCAGATGCGGTAACTAATTCTTCCATTGCTGCTTTTTATCTTAGTTGAGAGCTTGTGAGTGAGTGCTGGACTTTTTCTTTGTGTTTATATTAAAATATATATTTTTTTGTAATTTTCCCTGTTTGGGCCTTGCACCCAGGCCTGACTAGGGTTAACTGCCTGTGACTGTGGTGACAGTGCAGCTTCCTGAGAGTGCTGGTTTGCACCCAGGGCTGTGCATGTTGCAGGGTCATTGGATGTGTACCCGGTCTGGCCTGAGAGTGCTGCCCCCACCCCATGTTTTGTATATGTTTGGGGAAATTACATAAGCCTGTGCACCCTCCATTTTTTCACAGTTGTTTGATTGTGAGCCTGCATTGTGTGGCTGTTTAGGGACCCAGGTTTATTGGAAGAAACCTTGACGAGGTACCTGGGCTTTTCCCATTTGGCCAGATGCGGTAACTAATTCTTCCATTGCTGCTTTTTATCTTAGTTGAGAGCTTGTGAGTGAGTGCTGGACTTTTTCTGTGTGTTTATATTAATATATATATATATATATATATATATATATATATATATATATATATATACTAGTCCTAAAGCCCGTGTACATGGGCCATTTTTTGCAGTACAGCAGTCCCACCCCTTGCTCTCTCTCTATCCCCCCTATTTTGCTCTCTCTTTCTCCCCTCTCTTTTGCTCTCTCTCTCCCCTCTCTTTTGCTCTCTCTCTCCCCCCTCTCTTTTGCTCTTACCCTTCTCTTTTGCTCTTTCTCTCTCCCCCATCTCTTTTGCTCTCTCTCTCTCCCTCTCTTTTGCTCTCTCTCCCCCCTCTCGTTTGCTCTCTCTCTCCTCTCTTTTGCTCTCTCTCTCCCTCTCTTTTGCTCTCTCTCTCCCTCTCTTTTGCTCTCTCTCCCCCTCTCTTTTGCTCTCTCTCCCCCTCTCTTTTGCTCTCTCTCCCCCTCTCTTTTGCTCTCTCTCCCCCTCTCTTTTGTACTCTATATCTTCCCCTCTCTTTTGCTCTCTCTCTCCCCTCTCTCTTTTACTGTATCTCTCCCTCTCTTTTTTTCTCTCTCCCTCTCTTTTGCTGTCTCTCCCCCCTCTCTTTTGCTGTCTCTCCCCCCTCTCTTTTGCTGCCTCTCCCCCCTCTCTTTTGCTGCCTCTCTCCCTCTCTCTTTTGTGCTCTCTATCTTCCCCTCTCTTTTGCTCTCTCTCCCCCCTCTCTCTTTTACTGTATCTCTCCCTCTCTTTTTTTCTCTCCCCCTCTCTTTTGCTGTCTCTCCCCCCTCTCTTTTGCTGCCTGTCTCCCCCTCTCTTTTGTACTCTATATCTCCCCCTCTCTTTTGCTCTCTCTCCCCCCTCTCTCTTTTACTGTATCCCCCCCTCTCTTTTTTTCTCCCCCCCTCTCTTTTGCTGTCTCTCCCCCCTCTCTTTTGTGCTCTCTCCCCCTCTCTTTTGTGCTCTCTATCTTCCCCTCTCTTTTGCTCTCTCTCTCCCCTCTCTCTTTTATTCTCTCCCCTTTCTTTTGCTATCTCTACCCCCTCTCTTTTGCTCTCTCTCTCTCCTCTCTCTTTTGCTGTTTCTCTCCCTCTCTTTTGGTCTTTACCCCCTCTTTTGCTGTCTCTCTCCATCTCTTTTGCTCTCTCTCTCTCTCCTCTTTTTTTCTGTCTCTTTCCCTCTCTTTTGTGATCTCTCCCCCTCTCTTTTGCGCTCTCTATCTCCTCCTCTCTTTTGCTCTCTCTCTCTCCCCTGTCTCTTTTACTCTCTCCCATTTCTTTTGCTCTCTCTACCCCCTCTCTCTCCCCCCCTCTCTCTTTTACTGTATCTCTCCCTCTCTTTTGCTCTCTCCCCCTCTCTTTTGTTCGCTCTCTCTCTTTTACTCTCTCCTCTTTCTTTTGCTCTCTCTCCCCCTCTCTTTTGCTCTCTCTCTCTCCCCCCTTTCTTATGCTCTCTCCCCCCTCTCTTTTGGTCTCTCTCTCCCATCTCTTTTTTGCTCTCTCTCTCCCATCTCTTTTTTGCTCTCTCTCTCCCTCTCTTTTGCTCTCTCTCCCCCTCTCTTTTGCGCTCTCTCCCCTCTCTTTTGTACTCTCTATCTCCCCCTCTCTTTTGCTCTCTCTCTCTCCCCTCTATCTTTTAATGTATCTCTTCCTCTCTTTTTTTCTCTCCCCCTCTCTTTTTCTGTCTCTCCCCCCTGTCTTTTGCTGTCTCTCTCCATCTATTTTGCTCTCTCTCTCCACCCTCACTTTTGCTCTCTCCCCATCTCTTTTGCTTTCTCTCTCTCCCCCTTTTCTGCTCTCTCTCTCCCCTCTCTCTTTTGCTGTTTCTCTTCCTCTCTTTTGCTGTCTCTCTCCTCTCTTTTGCTCTCTCTCCCCCTCTCTTTTGCTCTCTCTCCACCTCTCTTTTGCTCTCTCTCCCCCTCTCTTTTGCTCTCTCTCCCCCCTCTCTCTTTTACTGTCTCTCTCCATCTATTTTGCTCTCTCTCCCCCTCTATTTTGTTCGCTCTCTCTCTTTTACTCTCTCCCCTTTCTTTTGCTCTCTCTCCCCCTCTCTTTTGCTCTCTCTCTCTCCCCCCTTTCTTATGCTCTCTCCCCCCTCTCTTTTGGTTTCTCTCTCCCATCTCTTTTTTGCTCTCTCTCTCCCTCTCTTTTGCTGTCTCTCTCCCCCTCTCTTTTGCGCTCTCTCCCCCTCTCTTTCGTACTTTCTATCTCCCCCTCTCTTTTGCTCTCTCTCTCTCTCTCTCTCTCTCTCTCTCTCTCTCTCTCTCTCTCTCTCTCTCTCTCTCTCTCTCTCTCTCTCTCTCTCTCCCCCTCTATCTTTTAATGTATCTCTCCCTCTCTTTTTTTCTCTCCCCCTCTCTTTTTCTGTCTCTCCCTGTGTCTTTTGCTGTCTCTCTCCATCTGTTTTGCTCTCTCTCATCCCTCTTTTTGCTCTCTCTCTCCACCCTCACTTTTGCTCTCTCCACATCTCTTTTACTTGCTGTCTCTCTCCCCTCTCTTTTGCTGTCTCTCTTCCTCTCTTTTGCTGTTTCTCTTCCTCTCTTTTGCTCTTTCTTTTGCTCTCTCTCTCTCCCTCTCGTTTGCTCTCTCTCCTCTCTTTTGCTGTCCCTCTCCCTCTCTTTTGCACTCTCTCCCCCTCTCTTTTGTGCTCTCTACCTCCCCCTCTCTTTTGCTCTCTCTCTCCCCTCTCTCTTTTACTCTCTCCCCTTTCTTTTGCTATCTCTACCCCCTTCTATTTTGCTCTCTCTCTCTCCTCTCTCTTTTGCTGTCTCTCTCCATCTATTTTGCTCTCGCTCTCTCCTCTTTTTTGCTGTCTCTCTCCCTCTCTTTTGCACTCTCTCCCCCTCTCTTTTGCTCTCTCTCTCCCCTCTCTCTTTTACTCTCTCCCCTTTCTTTTGCTATCTCTACCCCCTTCTATTTTGCTCTCTCTCTCTCCTCTCTCTTTTGCTCTATCTCCCCCTCTCTTTTGCTGTCTCTCTCCATCTATTTTGCTCTCGCTCTCTCCTCTTTTTTGGGGCGCGATCCGATATAGATCGCAGTTTGCGGCGCAAGCGAGTGAACCGGCGTCGCCCGCAGTTTCAGCTCGCAACTCGAGCTATCCCATATATGTCACCGTCAGATGCTAACGTGCCGTAAGTCTGACAAACCAGCGATGTCCAGAAATCTGCGCAAGTACAAATTTCTGGCGTCGCCAGTGACTTGCGGCACGTTAGAAACTGCCGGCGCCTATAAAACCTGACTAAAGTCTAAAACACCCGCACTGTCTAACACGCCTCCCTAACATAGCCCGACACGTCTAACCCTCTATCCGCTATCCCCCCTCACTATCCTAACAATAAAAAAGCTATTAACCCCTAAACCGCCGCTCCCGTACCCCGACGCAACCTAATAAAGTTATTAACCCCTAAACCGCCGCTCCTGTACCCCGCCGCAACCTAATAAAGTTATTAACCCCTAAACCGCCGCTCCCGTACCCCGCCGCCAGCTATATTATATCTATAACCCCCTAAAGTGAGCCCCTAACACCGCCGCCATCTATATTAAAATTATTAACCCCTAATGTAAGCCCCTTACACCGCCGCCATCTCTATTAAAATGATTAACCCTTAATTTAATCTACCTACCCCGCCGCCAGCTATATTATCTACATTAACCCTAAGTATATTATAGTTAATATAGGTATTACATTATATATATTAACTATATTAACCCTAATTATATTAGGGTTAATATAGTTAATATAGTTACTATAGTATTTATATTAACTATATTAACTCTATCTAACCCTAACTAAATTTATATTAAATTAATCTAATTCATTTATAAACTAAAATATTCCTATTTAAATCTAAATACTTACCTATAAAATAAACCCTAAGATAGCTACAATATAATTAATAATTACATTGTAGCTATGTTAGGGTTAATATTTATTTTACAGGTAAATTGTTAATTATTTTAACTAGGTATAATAGCTATTAAATAGTTATTAACTATTTAATATCTACCTAGTTAAAATAATTACCCAATTACCTGTAAAATAAATCCTAAACTAAGTTACAAATACACCTACACTATCAATAAATTTAATAAACTACAAACATCTATCTAAAAATACAATTAAATTAACTAAACTAAATTACAAAAAAAAAAACAAACACTAAATTACAAAAAATAAAAAAAAGATTACAAGATTTTTAAGCTAATTACACCTATTCTAAGCCCCCTAATAAAATAATAAACCCCCAAAATAAAAAAAATTCCCTGCCCTATTCTAAATTAAACAAATTTCAAAGCTCTTTACCTTACCAGCCCTTACAAGGGCCTTTTGTGGGGCATGCCCCAAAGAATTCAGCTCTTTTGCATACAAATACAATACCCCCCCCCCCATTACAACCCACCACCCACATACCCCTATTCTAAAACCACCCAAACCCCCCTTAAAAAAGCTTAACACTACCCCCCTGAAGATCTCCCTACCTTGTCTTCACCACACCGGGCCGAACTCCTGATCCGATCCGGGCGATGTCTTCCTCCAAGCGGCAAAGAAGAATTCCTCCTCCGGCGATGTCTTCCTCCAAGCGGCAAAGAAGAATTCTTCCTCCGGCGACGTCTTCCTCCAAGCGGCAGCAAAGTCTTCATTCTTCCGGCGGCATCTTCAATCTTCTTTCTTCGCTCCGCCGCCGCGGAGCATCCATCCCGGCCGACTACTGAACTACGAATGAGGTACCTTTAAATGACGTCATCCAAGATGGCGTCCGCCGAATTCCGATTGGCTGATAGGATTCTATCAGCCAATCGGAATTAAGTTAGAAAAATCTGATTGGCTGATGGAATCAGCCAATCAGATTCAAGTTCAATCCGATTGGCTGATCCAATCAGCCAATCAGATTGAGCTCGCATTCTATTGGCTGTTCCGATCCAACGCATGCAAAGAGCCACAATAAACCCCTTTTCTTTCATGTAATTAGCAAGAGTCCATGAGCTAGTGACGTATGAGATATACATTCCTACCAGGAGGGGCAAAGTTTCCCAAACCTCAAAATG
Source organism: Bombina bombina (assembly GCF_027579735.1). Lineage (NCBI taxonomy): Eukaryota > Metazoa > Chordata > Amphibia > Anura > Bombinatoridae > Bombina > Bombina bombina. The sequence continues at coordinate 402,371,310 of NC_069503.1, read as the reverse complement.
CCTACAAATACACCCCTCACCACACCCACAAATCAGTTTTACAAACTTTGCCTCCCGTGGAGGTGGTGAAGTAAGTTTGTGCTAGATTCTACGTTGATATGCGCTCTGCAGCAGGTTGGAGCCCGGTTTTCCTCTCAGCGTGCAGTGAATGTCAGAGGGATGTGAAGAGAGTATTGCCTATTTGAATTCAATGATCTCCTTCTACGGGGTCTATTTCATAGGTTCTCTGTTATCGGTCGTAGAGATTCATCTCTTACCTCCCTTTTCAGATCGACGATATACTCTTATATATACCATTACCTCTACTGATTCTCGTTTTAGTACTGGTTTGGCTTTCTACTACATGTAGATAAGTGTCCTGGGGTAAGTAAGTCTTATTTTTGTGACACTCTAAGCTATGGTTGGGCACTTTTATATAAAGTTCTAAAGTTCTTGTGTTTAAACATTTATTTGCCTTGATTCAGGATGTTCAATATTCCTTATTTCAGACAGTCAGTTTCATTATTGGGATAATGCATTTGAATGATCATTTTTTTCTTACCTTAAAATTTGACTTTTCCCTGTGGGCTGTTAGGCTCGCGGGGGCTGAAAATGCTTCGTTTTATTGCGTCATTCTTGGCGCAGACTTTTTTGGCGCAAAAAAATTTCTTTGTTATTTCCGCCGTCATACTTGTCACCGGAAGTTGTGTCATTTTTGACATTTTTTTGCGCCAAAAGTGTCGGCGTTACCGGATGTGGCGTCATTTTTGGCGCCAAAAGCATTTAGGCGCCAAATAATGTGGGCGTCTTTTTTGGCGTTAAAAAATATGGGCGTCATTATTGTCTCCACATTATTTAAGTCTCATTGTTTATTTGCTTCTGGTTGCTAGAAACTTGTTCACTGGCATTTTTTCCCATTCCTGAAACTGTCATTTAAGGAATTTGATCAATTTTGCTTTATATGTTGTTTTTTCTATTACATATTGCAAGATGTCTCAGATTGACCCTGAATCAGAAGATACTTCTGGAAAATCGCTGCCTGATGCTGGATCTACCAAAGTTAAGTGTATTTGCTGTAAACTTGTGGTATCTGTTCCTCCAGATGTTGTTTGTAATGAATGTCATGACAAACTTGTTAATGCAGATAATATTTCCTTTAGTAATGTTACATTACCTGTTGTTGTTCCATCAACATCTAATACTCAGTGTTCCTGTTAACATAAGAGATTTTGTTTCTAAATCCATTAAGAAGGCTATGTCTGTTATTCCTCCTTCTAGTAAACGTAAAAGGTCTTTTAAAACTTCTCATTTTTCAGATGAATTTTTAAATGAACATCATCATTCTGATTCTGATAATGATTCCTCTGGTTCAGAGGATTCTGTTTCAGAGGTTGATGCTGATAAATCTTCATATTTATTCAAAATGGAATTTATTCGTTCTTTACTTAAAGAAGTCTTAATTGCATTATAAATAGAAGATTCTGGTCCTCTTGATACTAAATCTAAACGTTTAAATAAGGTTTTTAAATCTCCTGTAGTTATTCCAGAAGTTTTTCCTGTCCCTGATGCTATTTCTGAAGTAATTTCCAGGGAATGGAATAATTTGGGTAATTCATTTACTCCTAAACGTTTTAAGCAATTATATCCTGTGCCATCTGACAGATTAGAGTTTTGGGACAAAATCCCTAAGGTTGATGGGGCTATCTCTACTCTTGCTAAACGTACTACTATTCCTATGGCAGATAGTACTTCCTTTAAGGATCCTTTAGATAGGAAAATTGAATCCTTTCTAAGAAAAGCTTACTTATGTTCAGGTAATCTTCTTAGACCTGCTATATCTTTAGCGGATGTTGCTGCAGCTTCAACTTTTTGGTTAGAAGCTTTAGCGCAACAAGTAACAGATCATAATTCTCATAGCATTATTATTCTTCTTCAACATGCTAAGAATTTTATTTGTGATGCCATCTTTGATATCATTAGGGTTGATGTCAGGTATATGTCTCTAGCTATTTTAGCTAGAAGAGCTTTATGGCTTAAAACTTGGAATGCTGATATGTCTTCTAAGTCAACTTTGCTTTCCCTTTCTTTCCAGGGTAATACATTATTTGGTTCACAGTTGGATTCTATTATTTCAACTGTTACTGGGGGGGAAAGGAACTTTTTTACCACAGGATAAAAAAATCTAAAGGTAAATTTAGGTCTAATAATCGTTTTCGTTCCTTTCGTCACAATAAGGAACAAAAGCCTGATCCTTCCCCTACAGGAGCGGTATCGGTTTGGAAACAATCTCCAGTCTGGAATAAATCCAAGCCTTTTAGAAAGCCAAAGCCAGCTCCCAAGTCAACATGAAGGTGCAGCCCTCATTCCAGCCCAGCTGGTAGGGGGCAGATTACGATTTTTCAAAGAAATTTTGATCAATTCAATTCACAATCTTTGGATTCAGAACATTGTTTCAGAAGGGTACAGAATAGGCTTCAAGATAAGGCCTCCTGCAAGAAGATTTTTTTCTTTCCCATGTCCCAGTAAATCCAATGAAGGCTCAAGCATTTCTGAAATGTGTTTCAGATCTAGAGTTGGCTGGAGTAATTATGCCAGTTCCAGTTCTGGAACAGGGGCTGGGGTTTTACTCAAATCTCTTCATTGTACCAAAGAAGGAGAATTCCTTCAGACCAGTTCTGGATTTAAAAATATTGAATCATTATGTAAGGATACCAACATTCAAAATGGTAAATATAAGGACTATTCTGCCTTTTGTTCAGCAAGGGCATTATATGTCCACAATAGATTTATAGGATGCATATCTGCATATTCTGATTCAACCAGATTACTATCAGTTTCTGAGATTCTCTTTCCTAGACAAACATTACCAGTTTGTGGCTCTGCCGTTTGGCCTAGCAACAGCTCCAAGGATTTTTACAAAGGTTCTCGGTGCCCTTCTGTCTGTAATCAGAGAACAGGGTATTGTGGTATTTCCTTATTTGGACGATATCTTGGTACTTGCTCAGTCTTCTCATTTAGCAGAATCTCATACAAATCGACTTTTATTGTTTCTTCGAGAACATGGTTGGAGTATCAATTTACCAAAAAGTTCATTGATTCCTCAGACAAGGGTAACCTTTTTAGGTTTCCAGATAGATTCAGTGTCCATGACTCTGTCTCTGACAGACAAGAGACGTCTAAAATTGGTTTCAGCTTGTTGAAACCTTCAGTCTCAATCATTCCCTTCGGTAGCCTTATGCATGGAAATTCTAGGTCTTATGACTGCTGCATCGGACGCGATCCCCTTTGCTCGTTTTCACATGCGACCTCTTCAGCTTTGTATGCTGAACCAGTGGTGCAGGGATTATACAAAGATATCTCAATTAATATCTTTAAAAATGATTGTACGACACTCTCTGACGTGGTGGACAGATCACCATCATTTAGTTCAGGGGGCTTCTTTTGTTCTTCCAACCTGGACTGTGATTTCAACAGATGCAAGTCTGACAGGTTGGGGAGCTGTTTGGGGGTCTCTGACAGCACAAGGGGTTTGGGAATCTCAGGAGGTGAGATTACCAATCAATATTTTGGAACTCCATGCAATTTTCAGAGCTCTTCAGTCATGGCCTCTTCTAAAGAGAGTCGTTCATTTGTTTTCAGATGGACAATGTCACAACTGTGGCATATGTTAATCATCAAGGAGGGACTCACAGTCCTCTGGCTATGAAAGAAGTATCTCGAATACTGGTATGGGTGGAATCCAGCTCCTGTCTAATTTCTGTGGTTCATATCCCAGGTATAGACAATTGGGAAGCGGATTATCTCAGTCGCCAAACGTTACATCCGGGCGAATGGTCTCTTCACCCAGAGGTATTTCTTCAGATTGTTCAAATGTTGGGACTTCCAGAAATAGATCTGATGGCTTCTCATCTAAACAAGAAGCTTCCCAGGTATCTGTCCAGATCCAGGGATCCTCAGGCGGAGGCAGTGGATGCATTGTCACTTCCTTGGAAGTATCATCCTGCCTATATCTTTCCGCCTCTAGTTCTTCTTCCAAGAGTAATTTCCAAGATTCTGAAGGAGTGCTCGTTTGTTCTGCTGGTGGCTCCAGCATGGCCTCACAGGTTTTGGTATGCGGATCTTGTCCGGATGGCCACTTGCCAACCGTGGACTCTTCCGTTAAGACCAGACCTTCTATCGCAAGGTCCTTTTTTCCATCAGGATCTCAAATCCTTAAATTTGAAGGTATGGAAATTGAACGCTTGATTCTCAGTCAAAGAGGTTTCTCTGACTCTGTGATTAATACTATGTTACAGGCTCGTAAATCTGTATCTAGGAAGATATATTATCGAGTCTGGAAGATTTACATTTCTTGGTGTCTTTCTCATCATTTTTCTTGGCATTCTTTTAGAATTCCTAGAATTTTACAGTTTCTTCAGGATGGTTTGGATAAAGGTTTGTCTGCAAGTTCCTTGAAAGGACAAATCTCTGCTCTTTCTGTTCTTTTTCACAGAAAGATTGCTTCCTGATATTCATTGTTTTGTACAAGCTTTGGTTCGTATAAAACCTGTTATTAAGTCAATTTCTCCTCCTTGGAGTTTGAATTTGGTTCTGGGGGCTCTTAAAGCTCCTCCGTTTGAACCTATGCATTCGCTGGACATTAAATTACTTTCTTGGAAAGTTTTGTTTATTTTGGCCATCTCTTCTGCTAGAAGAGTTTCTGAATTATCTGCTCTTTCTTGTGAGTCTCCCTTTCTGATTTTTCATCAGGATAAGGCGGTGTTGCGAACTTCTTTTACATTTTTACCTAAGGTTGTGAATTCTAACAACATTAGTAGAGAAATTGTGGTTCCTTCATTGTGTCCTAATCCTAAGAATTCTAAGGAAAGATCATTGCATTCTTTGGATGTAGTTAGAGCTTTGAAATATTATGTTGAAGCTACTAAAAATTTCCGAAAGACTTCTAGTCTATTTGTTATCTTTTCCGGTTCTAGGAAAGGTCAGAAGGCCTCTGCCATTTCTTTGGCGTCTTGGTTAAAGTCTTTGATTCATCATGCTTATGTCGAGTCGGGTAAAGCTCCGCCTCAAAGGATTACAGCTCATTCTACTAGGTCAGTTTCTACTTCCTGGGCATTTAGGAATGAAGCTTCGGTTGATCAGATTTGCAAAGCAGCAACTTGGTCTTCTTTGCATACTTTTACTAAATTCTACCATTTTGATGTATTTTCTTCTTCTGAAGCAGTTTTTGGTAGAAAAGTACTTCAGGCAGCTGTTTCATTTTGATTCTTCTGCTTATAATTTCATTTTTTTTCATTATAAGATTTAAACTTTATTTTGGGTGTGGATTATTTTCAGCGGAATTGGCTGTCTTTATTTTATCCCTCCCTCTCTAGTGACTCTTGTGTGGAAGATCCACATCTTGGGTATTCATTATCCCATACGTCACTAGCTCATGGACTCTTGCTAATTACATGAAAGAAAACATAATTTATGTAAGAACTTACCTGATAAATTCATTTCTTTCATATTAGCAAGAGTCCATGAGGCCCACCCTTTTTGTGGTGGTTAGGATTGTTTTGTATAAAGCACAATTATTCCAATTCCTTATTTTTTATGCTTTCGCACTTTTGTCTTATCACCCCACTTCTTGGCTATGCGTTAAACTGATTTGTGGATGTGGTGAGGGGTGTATTTGTAGGCATTTTGAGGTTTGGGAAACTTTGCCCCTCCTGGTAGGAATGTATATCTCATACGTCACTAGCTCATGGACTCTTGCTAATATGAAAGAAATGAATTTATCAGGTAAGTTCTTACATAAATTATGTTTTTGCTCTCGCGCAACAGTTTTCAAATGTCAAACTACAAGTACTAATAAAAAAGTGATTTTAAAGAAAAATGGATGTTATTTTGATTTAATAAATAGTAATTTTAAATTAAAACAGATATAAACATTTTGTAAACTATTATTTTATTTAGCTTTCTTTCAACTAAACCCTCATCTCTTTCTTTTCTCTTTATGTGAATCTGAACAGAATGTCACAATTTTTTTTCTAGAGCTCTTACTATTACTATTCTATTCAAATTTCTTAATTACATTGTCTTAATCTATTATCATTTCTATTTCAAAGCATCTTTTATCAGAGTTTTTTACATTCTCTGCATTTTACCAATGCAAAATGACAAGCAACTGTTCCTGGTTGAAAATAGACTTTTTGTTGAGGCCCAAGCTCTGTTATGTATTATGAATCACATGACTTGAACTTTGCTATATGCATATAGATTTTAAGAATGACTAAATGTCAAAAATATTAATTTCACCTATTGAATGTTTCTATTGACCAAATATAATTTGAGGAATAACTGGTAATTTCCACAAGTCCAGATCTAGTAAGAAATTACAGGGTACTAGTGAGAAATCTATATTCACATTATACATTTTGTAAAAAGTGCAAAATAGATTCACTGCACTATTATAAAAGGATATAAAAAGTGAGATTTCTTCATATAAGGTAAGGACTTCCTTCCAGGTCTCTCAGGACATGTGAAAAAAGAACAAACACAATATTGTCACAGTCTTAATTAAAAGTACTGATTGAAACCTACTCACGTTCTTCTGAGCTGTAAACCCAACTTTAAGTAAACACAGCCTGTGTTATAGCTGGCTCAAATAGACTGAAACTGACCTCCACTGGATACTTTAAATGTGGAAGTGATAACACTAGAAAGATATGTGAAAGAAAAAATAACTCCCAGAGGATTAAGAATTTTTACAAATCTTTTTTTGGACGAGAAACTATAGAGTTTCTAAGCAAATGGAATATAATTTTATAAAATTGGAAAAATAAACTACTGGAATTAATTATTAATGAAAGAAAAAAAAAATAATTGGATAGTATTGATTATGAAATTTGTTCCATAGAAGAACAGATGACATTTTATTCTGATACCTTCTTGTATAAAAAAATAAATAAAATAATTATACAAAATTTTAAGTCAGAGATTAAAGAAATGAAAAGAAAAAAGTATTTAAGGGAACAGGGAGATTATCAGGAGAATCACTAAAGAATGAGTTACAAGATATGTAACAAAAAATAAAGTGCTTACCCCTAATTTAATATCTAAGGTAGTTTATTAAATGAAACTAGAATACAAAGCAGGAAATTACAAACTAGCCATTCATTCCTTATTTTTATTGGTTGGATCACTATAGAATCATACTTTAAAAACACTTAAACTCTATAGAGTTAAATACAACATCTAAATTGTGTGCATAAATATTTGTGTGGCTTCTATAAGGATAGGGAGGCTAATTAGCAGCTAGATTACAAGTTGTGCGTTATGACTTGAATTGTAGCGTTATGGCCCTTAACGCATAATTTTCCATAACGTAGCCATTACAAGTTTAAACAAACCTCCATAACGCAACATAAATCCCCATCTACGCAAAAATCCATAACGCTATCCAAGACCAGTAGTTATTGATATATCGCGACTAAAAACCTCACTAATCACTTCAAAAATATTATACAAATTACACTTACACTCAAACAAACACTGTACAATTAAATTAATTTTTTATAAAATATTAAGAAAAAAAACTATAACGGATCAAAGATACGAGATCTCTGTGTTAAAAAAAGCACACTAAACCATTTTACATTGACTCGTATAGGCCTACATGAACATGCACTCATTTAGCTATAGATCTGTACAAATATCATCACATACATACACAATTAGCTACATACAGCAGATTGCATACACAAAACATTTTTTAAATATTAAATTATCCCGATTTCATGTACTATTTCACAGAATGACATGATGTCACTCACTTAGCGCTCACTTAACAGGAGTGTTAGAATTTTTTTTTTCTATTTCTCTCCTCCATTGACTTCTATAGGGAATACGTGCTCGTGCACGCAATCAGCCTCTTTCCGTAACGCACGTAATAATGTTCTCTTTTTAAACTTGTAATACTGGCGGTCTATGGTTTGTGCTAATTCATTAATTCTTGCGTAGGTCCCACAATGACAAATAGATCATGAAATATACTATTTGGCACTGTAGTTATGTGTTTACATGTGTGAACATCAGTACAAGATCAAAATCATTTAGGAAATTACATTACATCAACTATAAATCACAATCAATTGTATCATCACAAATAGTAAATCATTTTCAAGAATTAACACATATTTAAACGGACATAAAAATACATTTTTAGATTTCATTATTCAGAAACAGTAGGCAATTTTAAACAGTTTTCTTATTTATTTCTATTATATCATTGGATTTATTCTCTTCATATCCTTTGATGAAAATCATATCTAGATAGGCTCAGTAGATGATGTTTGGTAGTTGCACATAGATGCCTTGTATGATTGCCTCACCCATGTGCATTGCTATTTTTTCAACAAAGGATATATAAAGAATGAAGCTATTTAGATCATAGAAGTACATTGGAATGTTGTTTAAAATTGTATTCTCTGTCTGAATCATGAAAGATAAATTATGGCCTATTTGTCGCTTTTTTGGAAGAAACAACAATGCTATACTGCTTTATATAAATAAACATATGTGGGAGAGAATCACAATACATACATATATGTACATAACACACATCACACAACAACAAAACACACATTTATATTTTTAATCATCACACAATAATAATGTTGCAAAGTAGAACAAGAGAACGAGGATTTGGAAAGTAGACAGGCATGTAGCTAATATGACAACATCATTCTAAGTTTGAACCATAGGGATTCTATCATTAGGATTTTACTGCCTCTTTAGCAGTTTCTCACTCAATATTACACATACGTAGACGAGAGGTTTGGAAGATCTTCATTATTATTGCAATTTCAATGGTACACGTAAAATATTGAAATCTTGCCATCACTTATGTATGTCAGCCATTATTTTTTCATTTTGGAACAATATTGCAGAAACATTGATCAATCCAATTCTATGTCATGTCAATGCACACATTATAGACAAGTATGCACTTTCAATCATTTGAGCGTGTTTTTTAATATAACATCGCGTTTACTAAGTATTTGTTACGCATATGAACAAACATTACGAAGATACACTGTATATGTTGTATTTAACACTTTAACACTTTCACATTACGATTTATTGGGGAAAAATAAAATTTCAACGAACACAAAAAAAACCGCCCACTTTGAAAGCATTCACGCCGCTCAAATACAATCAATTGTGTACAATCAGCAATTAATACGAACACGCTACCATTGGACATTTTGCACTATAAATCACCCAAACACCATGGCCAATATATCCCTTATGACCGACACTGTATCAGATCGCTTTTGTATGTTTGAATACCTTGTTACTCATTTTGTGTTTGCTCCAGTGTTAATTTTGACGGAAAATTTCGATTAAGTCTTTTGACTAAAATTAAATATTAGTTTTAGTCATATTTTAGTCATCTGAATTGTTTTAGTTTAGTCGACTAAATATCCAGTAGATTTTAGTCGACTAAAATCTAAAAGGTTTAGTTAAAGTTTAATGCATTATTTAGGCATTTCTTTATAATTTCCAAACTTATTATATACTCAACGAGTAAACATAACACCTGTTATTATTTATGGTATTAAGGTTTAAACATGCAATACAGACACAGATTAAGCCGTTGTGATATAGAACGTCTTTATTAAACTTAAAATGAAATAAAACCAATTTTCATAAACAAACAGATGTGCAACTTTAAAATATAAAATAACAGTAAACTGTATTGGCGGTAATGCCATTGCACATATTACCCAATATAAAAAACTTTAATTAACATTTCTCTGTTAATAATTAAAACAAGTATCATGTAACTCAACACAACGAAAAGTTTTTGCAGCTAGCACAGGCACAGCATAACTTAAACCCATACTTGTAGGTTATGCTTATTTCTATAGAAAGAATCAATTGATTGTTCACAGATTCGAAATTTTTTAAGCAACGAAATTCCCACTGCTCTAGAACTTCCAAACTCGTTATATACCCCTGGAGTAAAGGTTTAACCTATTTTTATTTATGGTATTAAGGTTTGACCATGCAATACAGATTTAACATATTTAACTGCTGTGGTATATAACATGTCTTTATTTATCTTAAAATTAAATAAAACCAAGTTTAGTAAATTTTACAAAAGAGCAGTAATTAGATATGGATAAATTGATTATAGCACCTTGCATAAAGTGTTAATCTTGACAGCAAATTTTGATTTAGTTTTAGTCATAGTTTTTTTACTAAAATTTCATTTTGATTTAGTTTTAGTCATAGTCTTTTGACTAAAATACTATTTAAGTTTTAGTTGTATTTTTTTCATCAGCATTTCTTTTAGTTTTATTCTCATTTTAGTCTAGTTTTAGTTAACAAAATTAACACTGGTTTGCTCTGCTATTTGGCTTTTGCTGCTTGGCTCTGCAAATATGGACAACCCCCAGTTAGATTATGTTGGTGCTGTTAGACAAGTTATGTACAACAGACTCAGGCGTGCCCAGTGTCTCAAAGAGGAGCATGTGGAACACCTGAGGATTTGGGCTCCTTCTGTTCACAGGGTGAGGCTCACCTTGGATAACATGAGCGATGACAAGGTTTTTGACAAGTATCGGCTCAATAGGCAGCAGCTATTGAACCTGTACGATGTACTAAGACCTTATCTGGAGCCACACAGACGTATGCACACTGCAATCTCTGGCATGTCCAAGATGCTTTGCTGTATACATGTCTTGGCATCTAGAAGCTTTCAATCTGCAGAGGTACAATTGTCTGGCTTGTCTCAAGGCAACTTCTTTGGGGTTTTTAAAAGGTTTCTGAACGCAATGAAAATAATTTGTAGGCTTTTCATAGGATTCCCTCAAAATGAGGATGATTGGAGACACCTCAAGAGGGAATTTTATGGAATAGCTAAAATGTTTTGGGAGCAATAGATTGCACCCATGTTACTCTGCTGGCTCCAGCAGAAGAGGATCCTTTCCGAAATCGCAAACACTTTCATAGTTTGAACAAGGAGTTTATTTGCAACGCACGGATGCGAATTATGAACGTGTTTGTGAATTTCGGGGGCGCCAGTCACAACGTCCGTATCCTCAGGCAGTCCTCACCCTGGCAACAGTTTGAGGACAGACAGTTTCCCCATGGGTTTTCCAAAAAGACCAAGAAGACTCTCACTAGATTGTGGATATCTCCTGAAAGTATGCACAAGTAAGCACTCTTAGCCTAGACTTTTGAGGCGGTTTTTCCAGACCGGAAAAAAATAAAATATAACTTTTATTATGAATTGCACTTAAAATAAGGGTAACACACACATTAAAATCGACACTAGCACTATCATGCAATTGGACTGTGTATCTTCATTTGGGTGGAGGATTATAATATCAGTGGCCTATGGTGCTTATCTTAATTCCCCCAAAATAATGTTGTATTGAATATGTTATACTTAGAAGAAAAGAGTCCCACAACACTGTGTATGTTAGGTGAACCTCTACTATACACTCTCTATAGGAATGTTTGGGTACCCTGGTAATCCTTATATATATAGTGTCAGCCTGGAATGGTTCTAAATGAACTCCCTCTGTTTATATACCTGAGAGTTGTTATTTATTTGTAAAACAGCAATTGCAGTTTATTGCTGTAGGATTAGCTAAAGCGCTTTGTGGATTCAATATTCTAGAGTTGCCTCTGTTGGCTAGAAAAATGTAACACTATAATGTGTACATTGGCGTTATAAAAAGTAATTTTTATTTTTGGCGTAACTCTGATATCTTGCAAAGTCTGAACGTCTTCATTTATAAATGTCACAATATTTTTATTTAGCGTTTTGGAGACGTTACCCTCTCAGTAATTCCCCAATAAGGCACAATTTTTATTATCTTTTGTATATACTGAGGACTTCCAAATGTCCTTATCTTTGTTTCAAGAAAACATATCTCTATAATGCCTGTATCGGTATAGTTTGTATTTGGCTATATATGTCTCTGCATTTTATAGGCAATGTCTTGTGACACAGTTCTATTTGGTTCTGTGTATATTTTTCACAGAGCCTTAGGTGAACTAAATAACGCTGTAACAAAAGTTTCCCCATGGGTGGCTCATTAATGAGTATTTGTGCACAGCATGGTTAAGAAGTTAAACAATTGCCACTGTAATGTTCGAAAACAGTTGTGTTTGTGTAATGTGCAAAATGTGCAGATACAGAATGTTGTTTAACTATTTACTTGTCTCTTTCAGCAAATGTCTAGGTTTAGCTCCAAACAGATATGTAGCAGGTCATAGCTAAAATGTGCAGATATAGAATGAGGTTTAACCATTTACTTATCTCTTTCAGCAAATGTCTAGGTTTAGCTCTAAAGAGATATGTAGCAGGTTATAGCTAAAATGTGCAGATATAGAATGTTGTTTAACCATTTACTTGTCTCTTTCAGCAAATGTCTAGGTTTATATAAACAGATATGTAGCATGCCATAGCTAAAATGTGCAGATATAGAATTAGGTTTAACTATTTACTTGTCTCTTTCAGCAAATGTCTAGGTTTATAAACAGATATGTAGCAGGTCATAGCCTTGATAATACTTTTAAAGGGACAGTGTAGCTCTTTAAACATAACTGACATAGAAGACAGTTTAGCACTTTAGCAGTTTGCTGATTTTACAGTCTTTTAAAGTCACAAGCAGAGCAATTAAAGTTTATTACATATTGGCAATTTAGCTTGGTTATGTAAACGTTTAACCCTCATTTTGATTTCATGGAGTTCATGCGATTTTCGTGCAGGGAGTGCAGAATTATTAGGCAAGTTGTATTTTTGAGGATTAATTTTATTATTGAACAACCATGTTCTCAATGAACCCAAAAAACTCATTAATATCAAAGCTGAATATTTTTGGAAGTAGTTTTAAGTTTGTTTTTAGTTTTAGCTATTTTAGGGGGATATCTGTGTGTGCAGGTGACTATTACTGTGCATAATTATTAGGCAACTGAACAAAAAACAAATATATACCCATTTCAATTATTTATTTTTACCAGTGAAACCAATATAACATCTCAACATTCACAAATATACATTTCTGACATTCAAAAACAAATCAGTGACCAATATAGCCACCTTTCTTTGCAAGGACACTCAAAAGCCTGCCATCCATGGATTCTGTCAGTGTTTTGATCTGTTCACCATGAACATTGCGTGCAGCAGCAACCACAGCCTCCCAGACACTGTTCAGAGAGGTGTACTGTTTTCCCTCCTTGTAAATCTCACATTTGATGATCGACCACAGGTTCTCAATGGGGTTCAGATCAGGTGAACAAGGAGGCCATGTCATTAGATTTTCTTCTTTTATACCCTTTCTTGCCAGCCACGCTGTGGAGTACTTGGACGCGTGTGATGGAGCATTGTCCTGCATGAAAATCATGTTTTTCTTGAAGGATGCAGACCTCTTCCTGTACCACTGCTTGAAGAAGGTGTCTTCCAGAAACTGGCAGTAGGACTGGGAGTTGAGCTAGACTCCATCCTCAACCCGAAAAGGCCCCACAAGCTCATCTTTGATGATACCAGCCCAAACCAGTACTCCACCTCCACCTTGCTGGCGTCTGAGTCGGACTGGAGCTCTCTACCCTTTACCAATCCAGCCACGGGCCCATCCATCTGGCCCATCAAGACTCACTCTCATTTCATCAGTCCATAAAACCTTAGAAAAATCAGTCTTGAGATATTTCTTGGCCCAGTCTTGACGTTTCAGCTTGTGTGTCTTGTTCAGTGGTGGTCGTCTTTCAGCCTTTCTTACCTTGGCCATGTCTCTGAGTATTGCACACCTTGTGCTTTTGGGCACTCCAGTGATGTTGCAGCTCTGAAATATGGCCAAACTGGTGGCAAGTGGCATCTTGGCAGCTGCACGCTTGACTTTTCTCAGTTCATGGGCAGTTATTTTGCGCCTTGGTTTTTCCACACGCTTCTTGCGACCCTGTTGACTATTTTGAATGAAACGCTTGATTGTTCGATGATCACGCTTCAGAAGCTTTGCAATTTTAAGAGTGCTGCATCCCTCTGCAAGATATCTCACTATTTTTGACTTTTCTGAGCCTGTCAAGTCCTTCTTTTGACCCATTTTGCCAAAGGAAAGGAAGTTGCCTAATAATTATGCACACCTGATATAGGGTGTTGATGTCATTAGACCACACCCCTTCTCATTACAGAGATGCACATCACCTAATATGCTTAATTGGTAGTAGGCTTTCGAGCCTATACAGCTTGGAGTAAGACAACATGCATAAAGAGGATGATGTGGTCAAAATACTCATTTGCCTAATAATTCTGCACTCCCTGTATACTCAAATCATTTTCTTTTCCTATATTTTTTCCTCTTATTATTTATCATATATTTATAATATTGACATTTCATGATGTTAATTATTTATAGGTGATTCAGGTTACATGAGCCAGAATTGGCTCATTACACTCTACGTAACCCCATTGACGAGACACAGGAGCGCTACTATTGGGTGCACAAGCAAACTAGGGCTGTATTTGAACGGATGTTTGGGCTCCTCAAAATGCGCTTTCTATGTCTGGAGGAGCCCTCCAATACAGCCCTAGGAAGGTGGCGAAGATCATTATAGCCTGCAGCTTCACACTTGATTGTTATAACATAACACAAAGAGGCTACATACGCTTATTAAGCTATTGCTAAGAAACATTTACTGTAGGAAATAGTTAGTTTTAGGGGAGGGATGCAGAATTATGTACCACTTTATTAGATATTTTTATTTACACTTTATTTTCTATTAGGGAGATTTACTTCATCTACAGACTGAAAGTGAAGAATACCTATGTGATCATGTCTGTAGCATTGTCTTTCAGCTGTGCTGACTTCTACAACATCTAAAGACACATTCACATGGTAAGTGTACACAATATCTGGAACAAGACTGGGGGAGGCAGGAGACATCCTATGGGAAACACTTATGTTTCCTCTCATTTATTTTAGATGGTATTTCACAATCCTCTATTTTGAAGGTGATGAATGTGACACATAATGCATATAAACTGAAATTTGAACTAGAATGAACTTTTAAAGATCATAATCAGGTTAGTTTGCACAATGCATGCTATTGAGAAGAATCATAGGAGGAATAATGGTGGAATTATTGATAAAAAAATTGAATGTGTCTAACAATTATTTTCCACAATTTTATAAATATTTATTTCATATACATTCCCCCTACTTTGTGCTATAGAAGACTCAGATTGTGACCAATCATACAGATAAAGGGACCGATAATTTCATAGGTGATATTTACGTATTTTAGTTTTTGAAGGAACATTAAATATTACATTCAATTATGTCCCTCATACAATTGAATACTTAATGAAATGAATATTTGCCCAAAATAGGATATTAGACATTCATTTGTCTAATTTTAACCTTTTAGTGCTGTTATGCAGCTGTATTCCATCTAAATGGCACTGGGGTTTAGAATACAATGACATAGCCGTTTGGCTGTCCTGAAGCAAACAACGCTCCCTGGATGTGACAGCAGTCTGGAGGGCATGCCTAGCATCATAGGGACGCCCCCCGACCCAATCCCAAAATTGAAATATTGTGACCGCGTGCATGATCACAGGATTTCAATTTGTCTGCATCGGAACATTGTTCCAATGTAGACATTATGACCCTGTCATGAAAGAGTTAAATGTTAATTTTTAAGTCAACTTTTGATTAGCCAATTTAAAGCGATTTCTTTCAAATTATGTATATATATATATATATATATATATATATATATATATAGATATCCAGTCTGAACCTGTCTTTAATATCAGAACAAACACTTAAATTTATAGCATAGACAGAAGATGACTTTAGAATTATTATACTTACAGATAAACTTTTTATTAATGTAATGAAATAACATACTTGCTTTCATATTCTAATTATTTGTATTCTTTTATCTTACAGATTTTCAAGTTTGCTGAATTTACAAAAGAATTTGTAGTTATTGTTAGTGTATTTTATTTTTAAAATAAATATCTTTACTTACTATATATATTTTATTTATTTAAATACATCTTTTAAAATCAGATAATATATATATATATATATATATATATATATATATATACAGTATGTGTGTGTGTGTATATATATATATATATATATATATATATATATAATCTATCCATCCAAGTAAGACACTAACAAACACATACTGCTAATATTAGAAGGACATGAAAAGAAAAGGATAGTGCCATAACTGGTTGTTAAATGATCAATTTTACATGCCTGCTATTATATATAATTTACTTTAAAATATCAACACAGCTCCAGCAGATAACATGTGTTAAAGTCTTGTATTTTACCAAAGAGGAGTTATATACAGCCATATAATGAATTTTGGTTGTGTGATTTAGAGATGTACAATTCAGAAAATATTAATTAAGGGTTAATTGTGAGGCTATGCAGTATAATTGAGAAGTTAAACTAATATCTGTACATATAATTATATGTTGTCTATAAAACAACTTTTGTTATGTCACTTTTAAGAAATGTGTGGGGTGAATTGGCTAGATTAAAGTGACAGTCTAACTAATATCTATCATTCAGGTTTGTAGAAAATTGTAAGATATTTTTAAAATAAATATAGCTTAGTTATTATGTTATCGTTAGTTGCAAGATAACATAGGTAGATAGCTACGTTTATTTTCACATTTAGACATTGCTAGTTTTTGTATGCCATATTAATGAGAGTGTTTACTCTAGTGGAGTCATTTAAAAGGACAGTTAACTCATATTTTTCTCAAATTCAATTTGCTCACAATTATTCACTTTACCTGCTGGAGTGTATTAATATGTTTACAAGTATTTCCATTACCCTTATTTTTGCATTTTAATTAGTTGATTTAGCCTGTGTTATCTCCACCTATTCAGAAAATCTTTGGCCTTAAGGCCAAGCTGTGTAAACACAGCCGTCATAGAAAATTACACTCCCAGTGGAGTATAGAAGAGATAAGGTAATATAATGTTAATTTTCAAGTATTGGTGATTGGTTTACAGACAGATAAAAGATAAAGAAGCATGTATATGTACACAATGTGATAAAGTAATGAGATCAGATTATATCTACAAACTCAAAGCATTTGATTTGCTTGTGGCTTCAAAGCACAAAATCAGCTAATTCATATACACAAATAAACCTTAAAAAGAAAATCTCATACATTTTATAATCTGCTGCTGATAAAAAAGAGTAATTGGAAACACATTAAGGGACAAAAATATTGTAGTTTACTGTTCCTTTAAGAGTCTGTACTGATTACTCATTAACAAGCTCTGTCAAAGGAGGGAGATAAGTGGCCAGTTTACATAGGCTTACATACATGGTCCTCACACAGGTGAAATGTATATTCATATAACAGGGTCGAGTATGCCAAAATGTGGAATGGCTAATAAAGTAAATATCTATTTGGTGGAGACTGACCCTTTAAATGTATATAACCTTTGACGGTGTCTAGACTAATATATTTATATGTATTATTTTATTTAGACATAACTGCATCTAAATCTTATTTTCTTAAAACATTACCTATGCATATTTACTATTAGAATATTGTGTATTACATGCATTCATCAATGATAAGAACAATATTCAAAAAAGTAAATATGTTAACTATTTAGTTCTTGTTGTTAATAGCTTGTGATGGCTATTTTATTTGTAGTGAAAGGGACATGCAACCCAAAGTTAATTTCCATGATTCTGACAGAGCAAATTTTAAGAAATCAAACATTTACCTTCGATAATCACATTTGGTTCATTCTCTTGGTATCCTTAGTTGAAAATACGATCTACATAGGCTCATTAGCAGGAAAACATTACTTTCTGATTATTTGTGGGTGGCCAACAATGCATAGTTGCAATGGTTAGCCAGATGTCTTCAGATACTTCACTGTATTGGATATCTGCTCCTTAAAAATAAATACACCATGAGAATGAAATTTAAAAATTAAGTATATGTGAATATTTAATAGAAATACATGCTCTATTTGATTGTTGTAAATAATGACAATATAATGTTTTTAAAAACAAATTATGTCCCTTTGATTTATAAAAGTAATGTCTATTTTAAATACAAATAATGCATTCACCTTTAATGAAATATAGCGCAATAAACATATTTTTCAACACGAAATTTGCATTTATGAAAAGTCAAATATAATTTCACACACTGTCACTTAGCACACAATCGATCTGCATTGTTGGGTTTGTAAATAAATTAAAAAAGAAGCACTGACAATACTTGACAATGAGTCACGATATTTATTTAAGAACATACAAGGAATTACATACAATTCATACAATATTAACATTCGGGATTCTAAGAAATTATCAACAGAGTTACAAATACATTGAACGATGTTACAGATCTATTGATCAATATTAAACTTTGAAATGTTTTAATAAACATTAACTAATGTGACTGGCTAATATTTTCTTTTCTAAATATTCAATAAAATATATTTCAACTGTCAAATGTAAACAAAATAGATTAATATTTAACGGATGCCGTATATTATATATGCGTCACATACACATTACATTCCCATAAATTCTAAAGAAAAGTCTACATGCCAAATGTAGCGATAGGACCCCTAGGAGGTATGTGTATGTAAGTTACAAAGATATAAATCAATGAAACATTAAGTAATGGCAGAGTTCATCCCACAAACATGACTTGAGTCAGTATGGCCTTACAGACATGCTAGCCAAATTACATTATTTTATCCAATCAGGTGTACAGATACCATGTCCCATGGTGTATCTCATTTTTACTTCCCCATATAAAAGTCCATTACACGTTGCCATTTATGTCAGTTCTTTAAAGCCTGCTTGGCAAGATGTCTTCTCCCAGGTTCACCAGAGAAAAGTGCGGCACTGGTGTACGCGGTCAAGGAGTTTTTCCACAGCTTTATGGGGCTAATAGGAGGTTGGCGACTGTAGCAGTAAAAAATGCCATTTGGGCATCTGTCGCTGTCTCTGCTAATGCGGTGTCAGATGTCCAGAGTACACCCTTGCAAATAAGTAGGAGATTTGGAGATATGAGGTTGCATTTTCAGAATAAAGTCTGCCTCATGAAGGAGTGGACTCATGCCCGTCGGAGAGGTGAGGATCCAGGATCATCCCCATGGAAACTTGTCCTCAAGACTCATGAGAAGCTTTTATGCATGCTCCTCAGACTCTGAATCCCCTCTGCATTTGCCAAAGCGCTGTCCTCGACCCCCTCCCAGCCCCCAGCTGATGCTGCAGAGACTCCCGACCTGGAGGTCAGTACTCCTAAAATAGGTGACTTGGGAACAAGTGGTACAGATGCTGAACAAGGTAAAGATCAAACTTCATATAATATTTTAATATTTGAGGATATATTTAATCAATGTGTATACAGTCATATTTTCAACATATCTCAAATTCACAACAGACGTTAACTTAGGATGGTATACATATGAATTGAGATTCATCAAGCATCATATAGGAATAATGATATTTCTTGCGCAATGACGATTATGCTTAAGAGAGATAAAACGGAAGTGCGCATCCATGAACTCCCTATCCTCCACCACTTTATCCTTTGAATATTGATAACTACATAACTTGTAAATATTATTTAGCATCATTAAATATTTAAAAACATTATATTCGAATATCGTAATACACACAATTGTTAATATATTAAAGACAGTTAAAAAATATACTCCTCACACTAATAGATCCAAATAAATTCAGAATCACAGATGTGCAGTTACGCTTTTAATTATTGCCCAATGCACATCAATAAAATTATTGCGCAGAGACATAAACATCAGTTTGCTGTTACAGTGGCATTATTTTAGACATGGTGGTCAAATGTAAACATTAATTTTTATAAATGTTAAAAATACAGTATCATGAGTTTCAAGATTAAAACTAAAATGATCTGTACCATGAATCTAAAGTTAAATAATGACAGATAAATGTCTGACAATTGATATCAATGCAAGAATACATTAAATGACTCAAAGGGACAGTCACCAACATAAATTATTTCTTGAAAACATACATTATCCATTTATTTCTAAATACAGTTTTATTTATAAAACAACATTACAACCCACACATCCAACCCTACTCTAAAACCCACCCAATCCCCCCTTAATAAAACCTAACACTAACCCCTTGATGATCACCCTACCTTGAGACGTCTTTACCCAACCGGGCAGAAGAGGTCCTCCAGACGGGCAGAAGTCTTCATCCAGACGGCATCTTCTATCTTCATCCATCCGGAGCGGAGCGGGTCCATCTTCAAGACATCCAACATGGAGCATCCTCTTCTGTCTTCATCCAACGACTAAATGACGGTACCTTTAAGTGACGTCATCCAAGATGGCGTCCCTTCAATTCCGATTGGCTGATAGAATTCTATCAGCCAATCGGAATTAATGTTGAAAAATCCTATTGGCTGATGAATCAGCCAATAGGATTGAACTTCAATCCTATTGGCTGATCCAATCAGCCAATAGGATTGAGCTTGCATTCTATTGGCTGATTGGATCAGCCAATAGGATTTTTTCTACCTTATTTCCGATTGGCTGATAGAATTCTATCAGCCAAAAGGAATTGAAGGGACGCCATCTTGGATGATGTCACTTAAAGGTACCGTCATTTAGTCGTCGGATCAAGACAGAAGAGGATGCTCCGCATTGGATGTCATGAAGATGGACCCGCTCCGGATGGATGAAGATAGGAGATGCCGCCTGGATGAAGATTTCTGCCCGTCTGGAGGACCTCTTCTTCCCGGCTTAGATGAAGACTTCTGCCCGTCTGGAGGACCACTTCTGCCCGGTTGGGTGAAGACGTCTCAAGGTAGGGTGATCTTCAAGGGGTTAGTGTTAGGTTTTATTAAGGGGGGATTGGGTGGGTTTTAGAGTAGGGTTGGGTGTGTGGGTGGTGGGTTGTAATGTTGGGGGGTATTGTATTTATTTTTACAGGTAAAAGAGCTGATTACTTTGGGCCAATGCCCCGCAAAAATCCCTTTGAAGGGCGATTTATAATTTAGTATAGGGTAGGGATTTTTATTATTTTGGGGGGCTTTTTTATTTTATTAGGGGGATTAGATTAGGTGTAATTAGTTTAAAAATGTTTTAATTATTTTATTATTTTCTGTAATTTAGTGTTTTTTTTCTCGTAATTTAGATAATTGTATTTAATTGTATTTAATTGTAGTTAGTGTAGGGAAATAATTTAATTATATTGTAGTGTTAGGTGTATTTGTAACTTATGTTAGATTTTATTTTACAGGTAAATTTGCCTTTATTTTAGCTAGGTAGTTATTAAATATTTAATAACTATTTAATAACTATTGTACCTAGTCAAAATAAATACAAAGTTGCCTGTAAAATAAAAATAAACCCTAGGCTAGCTACAATGTAACTATTAGTTATATTGTAGCTAGCTTAGGGTTTGTTTTACAGGTAAGTATTTAGTTTTAAATAGGAAAAAATTATTTAAATGTAGTAATTTTATTTAGATTTATTTAAATTATATTTAAGTTAGGGGTGTGTTAGGTTTAGGGTTAGACTTAGGTTTAGGGGTTAATACAGTTAATATAGTTGTGGTGACGTTGGGGCGGCAGATTAGGGGTTAATAAATGTAGGTAGGTGTCGCCGATGTTAGGGACGGCAGATTAGGAGTTAATAAAATTTAACTAGTGTTTGCGAGGCAGGAGTGCGGCGGTTTAGTGGTTAATATATTTATTAAATTGGCGGCGATGTCCGGTCAGCAGATTAGGGGTTAAACATTTTATTTAAGTGTTTGCGATGTGGGGGGCTCGGTTTAGGGGTTAATAGGTAGTTTATTGGTGTTAGTGTACTTTTTAGCACTTTAGTTAAGAGTTTTATGTTACGGCGTTAGCCCTATAAAACTCTTAACTACTGACTTTTAAATGCGGTGCAAGTCTTGACAGGAGAGGCTGTACCGTTTACTTTTTCCAAGACTCGTAATACCTGAGTTAGGAAAATCCCATTGAAAATATGGGATACGCAATTGACGTAAGTGGATTTGCGGTATGTTCGAGTCGCGGAAAAATGTGAGCGCTACACCTATACCTGAAATACTCGTAATACCAGCGGGCTTTAAAAACCAGCGTTGGGACCTCTCAACGCTGCTTTTTAAGGCTAACTCAAAACTCGTAATCTAGTCCTATGTAATTAATGAAGGTTTGATTCAGAATAAACTGTCCCTTTAACATAAGAGGCACACTTCAAATTATAATAAAATAACGTGTGACTACCTAGGATTATGTTAAAATTCCTGATAACAACATAAATACAAAAATAATTTTAATCAAATTTCATTTAAAGGAAAAATATAGAAATCAAACTAAGGATTTGAATAAAAAGTATTATTTGATTCACTGTCAATTTAACACATGGGGTCATTGATTCAACCTTCTAGTTTGATAGTGCCTTGATAAATGGATCAAACAGAGATTTAAAACATTGAATGAAATATATTATGTTAACTACCCCGAAACGTCACAGTTCAAATAAAGAAGTTTGTGTTTTCATAACAGAGAGTGCAGGACCTGTTTATTTAATTGTCTATTCTTTATACCCAGAGCACCCCAGAAGTTGGAAGTTTGATGTGTGTGCAGATCCCCTGCTTGAAAGGGTGTGTGTATGTGTATATATATATATATATATATATATATATATATATATATATATATATATATATATATATACTGTATATACATATTGCTTCAGACTTGAAAAAGGAGGACATTCTTCTGAAATCTTGTTAACTTATAAATGTATACTTAGTCCAATAAAAAAGTATTATTGCTCAATGCAATACTCTTGTTATTACATATATATATATATATATATATATATATATATATATATATATATATATATATATATATATATATATATATATATATATATATATATATACACTCGGATATGTGTATATATATTTTCCCAGTCTGATATCCTGCCTCTGCATTTCAGGTGCACTATGGATTCCGTTGACAACACCTCATACTCCATTAACACCTCATACTCCAAAGAGGAGGTCCTTGAATGTATTAGCAAGGCTAGTTCAACAGGCCATTATTCAGAGGTATCAACCCTCATAATCTGCCCCTGTCACCCTAGATCGACTCATTCCTCCAAATCCTTCTTCTCCTCCCAATACTCCTCCTACAAAGCAAACACTCAAAAATATAACAATAATTGAAAAATACAAGCATACAAAAG
This sequence comes from Bombina bombina, assembly GCF_027579735.1. Taxonomy (NCBI): domain Eukaryota; kingdom Metazoa; phylum Chordata; class Amphibia; order Anura; family Bombinatoridae; genus Bombina; species Bombina bombina. The sequence goes on along the minus strand of NC_069503.1, from coordinate 402,348,052 downwards.
TATTGGCGATTTTACAATGTTATACGCAGAAAGCTGCAGGATTACATTTTTAAAGTGTGTCCCTTTCCAGTGAGCTCCATTATTTTAAATAGGAGTCATCTCACCACTTGCAGAGACTGACCCTTTTTACCATAATTCCACCAGGGCAGCCCCTGTGAGGGTCAGCCAGAAAAACCATGTCCGATCTGGCAAGTATAGATCATAAAAATGGAAGTGAATCAGATTTGACCAATGTCTATCTTATGATTCCTATTCATTCAGACCAGCTGAGTAGGCTATGTGAAGGTATGGCCGAGCTTGAAGTGTGTGTAAATCTGTTATTGTTAATGTAAGTTTGCGTTTGATTTGATTATATGTTTGTTTATTGCATGTTCTAAAGCTTTTTATTAAGATGTGTGACTGTGTGTAGATGTATATACATATGTGTGTGTTTATTTATATGAGTGTGCATATGTGTATGTGGGTATATATTTTGTATTAGCTGATACAGGTTTGTGTAGGTGTCTTGACATGTAAATATATGTTTGTGTATAAGATTGTGAGTGACAGTATTTGTAGAAATACGCGTGCAAGGGCTTTATTTGTGTTCTTTCCCACACACAGGCTTACTCAGTAGTAACTAGTGTTCATGGAGAACAACTGGAGTAACTTAAAAGCAGTTTCACATTGTGAATTTTTAATTATCCTGCTTCTCAATCAGTAAAGGTATTACAGATAACCCAAGAAAAGATGTATACAGTAATACACTTTGTGAAACTTTGTGTACAACTAGAATTAAACCTCACAATAATAATAGTAAAGCAACTGTCTTCCCTGTGTGTAAAGCAATGGAACTGTTTCACTATTTTAAATGTCTAAAGATCATTTAGAATTAAACATACCTTAGCTTTTTTGTGTGTGTTTCTGTTTTTTTCTTGAAATGTAATTGAAATGTCTAAAAGTTACTTGGAAATACAACATATCATGGACTTTAGAGATAACAAAAAAATGTTTTCCTGTTAAAATGTATTGCCGTACATAGGAGATTTCTGTCTGCTAGTTTCTGTATATCAGTTCTCTTTATATTAGGTGGTGGAGTTTATGTAAAGGGGAGGATTTTGGGAGAGGCCTATCTACCCCATCAATTTGTAAGTTCACCAGCTGCCACTGGTAAGGGGACCCAAAATTTCTAGTGGCCCTGGTGTGTAGTATTTGTGTAGAATGGTTGTGTAATGGGATTGTGTAATGTTTTTGTGCAGTGTTTGGTGTGTGCAGTATATGAAGTGTTTGTTTGTATAGTGTTTATATTGTGCGTGTATTGTCCTTTTGAGGTGTGGAATCAGGGTTTGTATTGTGTCTGTTTAGTGTTTTTGTTAGTGTGGGTAGTGTTTGTTTTGTGTTTATAGTTTGTGTAGTGTGTGTGTGAGAGTAGCGTTTGTGGGATATGTGTATGTTTTGTAGTGTATGTTTATGTGGTGTGTGAAGTATTTGTGTTCTTTGTGTGTGAGTAGTGTCTTTGTGTGGGTAGTATTAGTGTAGGGTAGACTTAAGGTGTTATATGATGTGTGTAGTGTTTGTGTGGTAGGTGTGTATGTGGTTGTAGATTTAGTAATTAATTCTTTTCAAAGAAACTCCAAACATTAAATGATATGCATTATACATTTCAGACTTATCTATTTCTTTTAGCAATGCTATCAATCACTTTAGAGAAACAGAGAAATATTTGCCATAGTAGAGATAGGATACATGGGAAAGCCAACGGTTAAATACCAGTAAGAAATGAAACATGAGTAAAAAGCAGAATGCTATCAATATGTACTTGCAGATGAGGGGAGGAAGTACAGATATAATACAAGGAATATTATGGAGAAGTAGCAAGAAAATTATGTCAATAAACAGTAAAGGCCAGATTAAGAATGCCACACTAATTACTATAATTTGTGCTCAACTCGATATTGCAAGTCCATGGTAAAGAGCATTAACCATAGATGGTTTAGCATTGCCGACTTCGCTCAACGACAACCTATACTTTCAATAGCTATCGTGAACATGCTAATTTGCACTCATAATACAAGTTGAAAATTATAGCTTGTGCTCAAGTGAAATCTGAAACTATTGACCCCTGAAGTGTAAGGGTTAAAAAAAGTTTCACAAAACACAAAAAAACACATTAAAATAAAGTATTAAACTCATATAAACTCCTAGCTATCATTTGAATATTAGTAATAAGGGTTCAAAGGGATGTACAACAATTTTTTTTGACTGGAAAGGTCACCAATGTACATATATATATATATATATATATATATATATATATATATATATATATATATATATATATATATATATATATATATATATATATATATATATATATATATATACCGAAAGTGAAAAAAGGCACTTAACTTGTATTAAAAAAGATATTTTTAATACTAAGTCCAGAGAGTGCCATTTTTTCACTTTTGGCATACTACTTTATTTAGATGTGCACCCTGGCAGTCGCTGACACAAATGACTGTGCTTATCATTTTCTGGACACTGATATATATATATATAGTTTAAAAAGAATAAAAGCCTGTCCTATCCAACACATACTAATCCCAAATAGTTATTGGATTAATTTCTCCAGGGCTAGGGATACTTAACAAAGCAATTTATAACAGATGTATCCATCATTCATTCACAGCATAAAGAGAGAAATGAAGCATTTATTGAAAAAGGCAAAAAACAGCTATTCTTCATTATTTACAGGCATAACCCCTCTAACCATAGTGCACTATGGACAAAAAAATATAAATTTAAATTAATATATGTGGATTCCAATTGATGATGAAAAAAGTGAGAACTCTCAAAAAAGAAAAAACATTAAATGATAATGTCCCAAAATCCTGTTAAAAGCACAGGAGACATTAATGGCAACATCTCAGCACTATTGTAGAAGGATATGTGCCCCGTAATGAAGTTAAGCAATATAAGGTATGTAGATGTAAAATAAATGGTCAGAGGTGTCAGGGTACAGACCAAACAGCAAACACCCTTTACTATGGCAAATATGCTCAACTACAGAGCTTCAGTCAAACCAGGCTGTGTAAAAAGATATTGTAGCAGTCCCACAATTCAACAATTCCTCACTTACCATCAAGGATACCATCTCAATGCCGCCTCTGTGAACATAGCATCCGCCGTAACAGTCCATCTTGCGGTTAAGGGGAGTCTCACTATCGCAGTGCCACACCTTCTAGCTACACCTATCTGTTATGAATTGACTCAGTGTATTCCAACCTAGTGTGTTCATCTCCCCAACGGGTTCCTGTATTGGCGATAAGGAGTAAAGTTGTGGATGCGCCTCCTGACACCTCCTCCAAGTGCTTCCAATGAAATAGTGTCTGCTTAAGCTGCTCCAACAAACACATCAGCCAGCTACGCGCGTTTCACCCCTAAGGCTCTAGGGCTTCTTCCAGCTCCAATAATAGTCACTTGTATGAAGATATTCAACCTTTCTTTTAAAGAATGATAACGGAGGAAAACTCCTCCCATCTTGAAGCCTTTATATTACTTTTGTGTCTGGGGTAAAATAGTAACTAATTTGTAACAAGTAGATTAGTTATAGTTCCACAAATAGAAAAAAATGTACACTTATATACATAAATTGAAACAATTTGATACTTATAAATACAATATTATAATGACTCCTTTTAAAGCTGTGTGGATACAAAAAAACTTTTTGTTATTTAGTGTGTATCTAAATTAAATTAGAAGTATTACTTACAATGAAAAATCATCATTAAACACCATTTACATTAGTGAATTTAGTCTCTTTTAGTTTAATATGGTGGTTCAAATGATAACAGTTATAGATAGACATAAGGATGAGATATATATATATATATATATATAAAAACATGTGTATGTGTTTTTATATACGTGTATATATGTAAATACACATTTTTTTGTTTATATGTGTGAATATGTAGGTGCACACATATATACCTATAGACACATATAAAGACATAAATACACACGTATACACATATACATATATATATATATATATATATATATATATATATATATACACATTTTATATATATAAAGGGGAGGTTTTCCTTCTTTGCACTGTGTTAAATTTTGTATAGTCTCTGAACAAAGTATCTCAAGAAACCAAAGTCTGGCTGCTGTTCCAGACACAATCCACTTGCAACTGAAATCTGTAGATACAAAAAAAGTGGCAGAGAGGAGCACCGCACAGACAGAGGGAGAGAGAAGACAAGAAACTACTAATAGTGTAGTATGGTCAGTTGTGAAAAGGCATAGTAATTTCACAATATACTTGCTCACCTGGTCATACCACAGCGTTTGAGGTCTTGAATGCACATGGGAGGGGAATATTTACCAATCTGTATTAAAGATGTTTCCTATTGGATTTGTGTAAAAATCTTCCTCTTTCTTGTGGGGTATACACAGGATTTGGTACAACCAGGTTGAGAGTGGCATGCAAATGTTATTCTTTAAAATAAAAGTGCTCCAATTTAAGTCCTAATAAATGAAGATGATAGACTCATATGTAAAGTCCTTATCTGTCTGCTTCCAAAATAAGGCATTAATATACAAAGAAGGTACTGTTTCCTTGGTAACGAATATTAGATTCAGTTCTTTGTAATCCTTTTGATTTTCGGTTGGAGCTAGGATAGGATCCTCCAGTCTCTGCTCAATATATGGCGTCTCTTGGCAGAGTCAATAATTGCTGATCTCGCCACTTCGTCAGAGGGAGCTGAACAGGGAAACACCTAGCTCCTATTTCTATACTTAATGAACACTGAATTGCAACTTGAGACTTAATTGCAATTTAATTGAGACTCAATTGCAACACAGTTTCTCTATCCTTTACATAACTTTAAAATCTATGCCTCTGTAAAAATATATATCCTTTTAGCAGTGGCGTATTTAGGTGTTGTGCTGCCCTAGGCACTCAGAATTCTGCTGCCCCCCCCCCCCCCCCCATTTTAGGAAATCTTTGACCATAATATTTTTTGCTCAGGGAGTACCATGTTCTAAAGTAAATGTTCACCAGGGCTTGCAAAACACTTGCACACATATAAATACATGGATACATACATGCCATATACACAGAAAAATATACACACACACACATCAATTTCTTTTTAGGGCCCAATGAAGGGATCACAATATATTTTATATGACACCAAATACAGGGTCATAGTATATTTTATATAACACCCACTGCAGGAACACAGTATATTTTATACAACATACCCACTGCAGGGGCACATAATATTTCATACACACAAAAATGTAGGGACATTGTATATTTTTTCATAACACCTAAAGCAGGGACACAATATTTTTTATATAGCACCTAAAGCAGGGACACAATATATTTTATATAGCACCTAAATCAGGTACACCATATATTTTATATAGCACCTAATACAGGGACATAGTATATTTTATACAACAACCAGCACTGCATATGTATATTGGCTGCCACAGTGCCACTGCTAGTGACTTGAAGTGGAATGGCATTTTCTAGCACATGAAGAGTCTATTACAAAAGAGGACTAATATCCATTAGATACCATATTATATATAAAAATGGCAGATACTTAACCTTCAATGTATGCTATTGAGTTCCTAGTCCCAGTACAACCCAGTATTAACAGCACATGAGCCCAGTATCTCCTGCACAGAGCACATTCTATGAGCAAGGCTGTCTTCAACACTAATTTAATACCTTATAATATAAAGTATTAAATTAGCATTAAAACAGTCTCCCTTGCTCATAGAGTGTGACTTGTGCAGGAGATACTGGGCTCATGTGCAGTTAAGTGTTGAAGACAGCCTTGCTCTTATACAGTGTGATCTTTCCTATGATGAACACAGCCCAGACAAGTGGCATATTCCTACCTTTATATTCCCAATAGTAACAGGGTATCAGCAGGGCACTAAGACAGCAATGGCAGGCAGCAGGCATCCCAGTTCAGGGTGAGTGTGACCGACAACTGTTAATCCTGCTGCTGCATGCCTCATAAGGTACCCTCACCAATTACAATACAGCTGTCTCTGTCAGACTGTGTTCGTTTTTGGGTCCGGACAGATGGGCGTGGTGGGTGACATCATTGTAAGCCGAGCCATGGTCTGAAAACTGCTGTTTCTTTTAAATGTATAAAAGAGGCAGGCATCAGTAAGTTGTCCAAGGCTAGCATGACTGGCTGCTGTGTTGTATAGTCTCACACACTCTGACTTACTTAACATACAAAAAGTGCCGCCATGCTTCCGCTATCTGCCACCATGCCCCCCTTCAAATTGCTGCCCCCTCTAATCTGGCGCTTTAGGCACCGGCCTTATTGGCCTATGCCTTAATACGCCCCTGCCTTTGAGCTATTTTATTTCTACCAATAGAGGATTTAAAACGACATGTTTTATGGAAGTTATTATTTATAAGAACAAAACATGCAACATAAATTATGCAAGACGTATTATTTTTTCACTTGGGTTTATGGGAAAATGCTTTGTGAGAATAAGAATAAAAAATATATCCTGATTCCTTTGAATTGGAAAAGTGCAAGGAAAAGTCTTTATAGAGTCAGATAAAGAATAAGGAGAGAGCCCCTTACAGAAGAGCCGCGAAATCAATGTCTATATAAAGTATGTATATATAATACTAGTACCCAAAGGTCTTATTATCCACAAAGATTGTGCTTTTCATTTTAACACCTCTGAATTCACTGACAAATGGACTAATGTCACGTTTGAAGCATCCACTAAACTTATGAGAATTATCATTGAATACAGAGAATGTCTAGCGAAAGAAATAGACAATGAGATCACACTCGAAGAGTTTAGACTGGAGACATTTAAAACATCCAAAACTTTCAAAGAAAAATTAGATAATCTATATGCTAAGATAAATATATTCAAAGATGGAGTGATATCCAAAAAAACAAGAAGTTAAATAGAGATTTGACTTCAAGTAAAGAGAATCTCTGAACTCAAGGTCAAACACAGTCTGAAATGAGTGAAATATCTGACCCTATGCAAACGGGTAATATTCCTTATACCAATATATCTATCAATAAGACATACAACAAACAACATCTGGCTTACATAACGGACCAGAAAGGGAACTATTGCTATCCCTCCTACAGGGGGAGGAACAATACTATGAGATATCAAGAAGGACACTATAGTTACGAGACTATACGTCGTCCATTTCAATTATTCGCCACAAAGATCTTGGGACCAAGATCATATGTATTTACACAACTCCAGATATGACAAAAGACACCATGAAAATAATTACAACTGCTATTACAACACGTATCCATCTAACAGAGAGAAGGAAGGTCCCGATCAATATCAGCAATGATACCAACCTAGGAACCAAAGACCATTCCTAAATAATCATGATAATTACCAAAATTCTGACATACATCAACTCAAGATTTACAGACCTGCTTCGAATAATCAAGATCAATATAAGAGAAATACTCAGTATAACCAGAATGAACAAAATTGGAGTCAAGAGAGACCTTCAATCTATAATCCTAACTGGAGACAAGAGAGCACTCCAAGGTACCATCATTCAAACTGGAGGCATGACTACAAGAAAGCCCCCAACAGATTTCTACCTATTGCCAGTGTCAATAATACTACCAATCATCTACAGACCGATATGAACAACATCTCTGTCCCCTCCAGACACTCTTCCTCTTTTTTAGGAGAAAGCCTGAACACAAGCCACAATGTTCAGACATCCAAAAGAAAAGGCGGCCTACTAGAAGATATGGAAACACCAAAAAGAAGACTCATAGAGGAGGATGAGTAGGAAATAGAATAAAGAAAATCACTGCTGATTGTACCAATCAAGACACTATAGATGAAGACCAAGTGTCGAACACACTTTTGAAAGAGGCATCTATATCAACTTATAATCCTCCAAACAAGCTTAAAGGGATTTTCAACTTGAGCAAAATTGATCTCACTGAAGAAGACAAAGAAGTCAAAAGTTTGGGTTTGTCCTTTGCTCCAACTGCTAAACTGGATAAGTTTAAAGAATCTTACAAGGAAACTTACTCTTAAACGATACTTCCTGAAGTCACCATTAGAAAACACCATATCCAGGACCTCCCAAAATAATGAAACAACATATGTTCATACCAATTTATGACCAAAGTCCACTTTTATCCACTAACATGCAAAGGACCGACTATTGAGAGATTGGTATGTAATGACATTAAGACATTAAGTAGAGATAGCCATTACAAGCAAAATCTCAGCAGGAAACAACTGGACATGATAAGAACTTTAGAGCGCAACAAGGACATAGTCTTCAAACCTGCTGACAAGGGAGGAGGGCTAGTAGTCCTTAATAAGGAAGACTACATCAATGAATCTTTGAGAGTCTTACAAGATCAAAATACCAATGAACTTCTAACAAGTGACCCCACAGACAAATATAGGAAATATTTGGATAGGCTACTATCAGAAGCCAAATCTATGGGCATTATCAACTCCAAAGAATATAATTATCTTGCTTTAAGTCATCCAAGAATTCCAGTCTTTTATCAACCTCCGAAGATACATAAGACCCTAAAGAACCCTCCCGGAAGACCTATAATTTCAGGGATAGGGTCTCTCACCAGCAATCTTTCCGAATACATAGACCAACATCTTCAAAAACTCATGAGGAAATTACCATCTTTCCTAAGAGACTCCACAGAGATGTTAAATACCCTCAGTAAGATCAAGTGGGAAAATAATTTAATTTGGGTCACTTGTGACGTGACATCCTTAGACACCAGTATCCCCCATTTAGAAAGTATAGAAACTGTTAGTTATTTCTTAGACAAAGATTCAAACATACCATCATCACAGAAAGACTTCATTCTGGAAGGGATAGAGTACATACTAATCCATAATTATTTTTATTATGAAGGGAAGTATTACAACCAACTATGTGGTACCACGATGGGGACCAAGTTCACACCCAGCTATGCCAATCTTTATACGGGCAGATGGGAGTCCATATTTTAGGACTCCTGCCCAGCCAGTGTGGACTTGGTCATCTATTGCAGGTACATAGACAATATCCTAATGATATGGAAAGGGAGTATCGAAGATCTTGAACAAACACTTAAAGTAATGAACAACATCTACAACCTACAATTCACATATCAATATTCTAAACACCAGGTCAATTTCCTGGATTTGAGTATAGATTCCTCCAAAGGAACAATTAACACATCTACCTATTTCAAGCCGGTCGACTGCACAAACTATCTACACCAAACCAGCTGCCATCATCAGAATTGGAATGAAAACATACCAAAGTGCTAGCTGATGAGGGTAAGGAAGAACTGCTCCCAAAAAGAAGAATGGTTGAAACAGTCCCAGATTTTATTGAAGAGGTTTGAGGAACGAGGTTACAATATGGACAAGATAAAAAAAACAGTAGAGGAAGTTGACAAAATTGATCGCAATAACCTCCTCAACTATAACATCAAGGCCAAACAGCCAGACACAGGCACTATGGACATTCCATTCATTGCTGAATATAGTGAGAATAAATACAGAATTGAAAGAATCATTAGAAAACACTGGAACGTGTTGAAAGAAGACAATGTCATTGGTGAAACACTCAGTGAAAGACCACATTTCATATATACAAAGACACAAAACTTGAAAACCATTCTAGCCCCCAGTGTAAGTGGGAAAAAACCTGACACAGTGAGAGGCATACAAGGCACCAACCTTAAAGGACCCAAAATGTACAGTCACATTTCACAAAAGAAAAGTTCAAAATCCAGCAGATGATCCGCTGTAAAGACAAAGGTATTATTTACCTACTAAAATGTTCCTGTGGCCTGCAGTATGTGGGTCAGACCTGCAGGCCCTTAAGAGATCAAATCAGATAACATATCCTGATTCCTGAAGATAGAAGGAAATAAAGATGAAGTTCCTTTATATAAACACTTCTGAGATAAACACAACGGTGATATTAAGGCTCTCAAATATACATTGTTACAAATAAGTACAAAAAAATTGGAGAGGAGGAGACTTCGAGAAAATTCTTCTATTAAATGAATATAAATGGATCTTTGAACTAGACTGTCTGTACCCTAAGGGTCTAAATGCAGACTTCGAAGTGGCACATCTTCTGTAACACTCAATCGAAGTACAAAAAACACCTATATGCAATTGACCATCAGCATACAGGCAGTCTTCTCATTTTTTTTTTTTATTCTATTACTAGAACCCTCCCCATGGGAAGCAATTCACATTACACTTAGGTTTATTATACTCTTCTTTCATATAAGCACCATCAAATGCTCTATCACTTCAGAAAGTACACCTATACACCTTGCAAGCATTAGGCTAGACAGCTATATATAACCTTCTAGATATTTCTATAATTTATTTTTATTTGGATCTTTAATCAAGTATGGTTAATATGTTTATCCATATGTTTATTTATTCTAAATACATATTTTTATATTATTTGTATATTATATATACATATCTCCAATGTATTTATTTTATGTAATCAGCTTATGTATTTATTTCATTTATCATTTTTTTATGTACAAGTATAGCATAGTGTTATGCTCTACTTATAATGAAAGTCTCGGTATAATTTGTAAAAGTTTGTCTCACCTTACAGGCTAGGTCTAAAAAGTGCCCGTAATACATGGATCTATCTAGACAACCCTAGATAAATGTAGTATATATTTTTTTTGTTAAATATAGGGTGTTTTCTATTACTGATATTTCAGTGTAAGTCATACATTCCCCTTTCAGAAATATCTTTCTCTAGCTATATATCTATATTTTTATTTGTATTTTTAATGATTGATCAATCCACATAATTGCAGACACATGTCTAAATGTTAGGATTTATATATATTCTTTATATTCTTCTCTTCCATTTCAATTTTAGTTTAGTCTAAATTTTCGCCCACTTTAAAGATGGCTGCTAACACTTTGCTCTTAGCTATGTCTTTTAGTACACTGCCCACACTAATGTCACTTTGCCCATTTCAAAGATGGCCATAGTTACCTCATTTAAAAATGGTCGCCAACACTTTGCTCTCAGTCATGTATTTCAGTAAACTTTCCACACATATTTAACTTTGCCCATTTCAAAGATGGCCACTATGACCTCATTTAAAGATGGCCGCCACAACCTTAGATCTGTATATTATTTTAAACCACACTAAAGAACTACTAAAAATATAACCTTGCCCATATTATAAATGGCCCCCATTATTCTATACTTACTCATTGGTCAAAACCTCACACACCCATATTTCTGAGGGCGGCAAAATTTGTCACCTCCCCATGGTTCTGATAGGCTAAACTAGCCTTTACATACTTCAAAGATACACATGCTGGTATAGTCTTGATAAAGGCCCCTCCAGGCCGAAATGCGTAGACAGACCCCCATTCGACATATACCAGCCTGACTTATGGTGATCACATTTCCATTTACGAGCTTTGTCCTAGTAGCAGACTTCTGGTTGTATTTATTGTTTCCTTTTAGGTCTCTGGATCCAAATTACCCTTGATTCTCTACTACAGATCAGCCTTCAGCATTTGGATTTGTTTAGAACTTTTTGTTCTCTCCATTTGGCATTTTTATATATTTTTTTATTTTTTTATTGTTGCATTTGCATTTTTATAATACATTTTTCATTTTTTACGCTCTGAGTCGTTTCTATTGCTGCAGCAATTACCATGTTTTAATACATGTTATAATACTGTCATATGTTATCACATTTTTATATGCTCTGTTATATTACTGTACGCTATTACATTCTAATATGATCTACTACATCAATATGTTTATATGAGACATATGAGATATATCATACTCATTCTGCATTTTATCCAATAAAGGGTTAAGAGTAAACTATTGTATTACTAGCTGTATGTTTATCAGATATCTGTCAAAACTGATATTCTCAATTATTCAAGATTAGAACAAGAGACATTACACTCTTTTAGATATAACGTCTTATTATTTCTTCGACTTTCTATTCTCATCCAGCTCTTAATAGCCACTATTTCCTATAACATTATATTTCTTATAACATTATATGTTTGTTAGCACATGCAGGCCTAGATTTGGAGTTCGGCGGTAGCCGTCAAAACCAGCGTTAGAGGCTCCTAACGCTGGTTTTGGGCGCCCGCTGGTATTTGGAGTCAGTGATTAAAGGGTCTAACGCTCACTTTTCAGCCGCGACTTTTCCATACCGCAGATCCCCCTACGCCATTTGCGTATCCTATCTTTTCAATGGGATCTTTCTAACGCCGGTATTTAGAGACGTTTCTGAAGTGAGCGTTAGAGCTCTAACGACAAAATTCCAGCCGCCTGAAAATAGCAGGAGTTAAGAGCTTTCTGGCTAACGCCGGTTCATAAAGCTCTTAACTACTGTACCCTAAAGTACACTAACACCCATAAACTACCTATGTACCCCTAAACCGAGCTCCCCCCACATCGCCACCACTCGATTTAAATTTTTAACCCCTAATCTGCCGACCGCCACCTACGTTATACTTATGTACCCCTAATCTGCTGCCCCTAACCCCGCCGACCCCTGTATTACATTTATTAACCCCTAACCTGCCCCCCACAACGTCGCCGCCAGCTACTTAAAATAATTAACCCCTAATCTTCCGACCGCAAAGCGCCGCCACCTACGTTATCCCTATGTACCCCTAATCTGCTACCCCTAACACCGCCGACCCCTATATTATATTTATTAACCCCTAATCTGCCCCCCTCAACGTCGCCAACACCTGCCTACACTTATTAACCCCTAATCTGCCGAGCGGACCTGAGCGCTACTATAATAAAGTTATTAACCCCTAACCCGCCTCACTAACCCTATCATAAATAGTATTAACCCCTAATCTGCCCTCCCTAACATCGCCGACACCTAACTTCAATTATTAACCCCTAATCTGACGACCGGAGCTCACCGCTATTCTAATAAATTGATTAACCCCTAAAGCTAAGTCTAACCCTAACACTAACACCCCCCTAACTTAAATATAATTTTAATCTAACGAAATAAATTAACTCTTATTAAATAAATGATTCCTATTTAAAGCTAAATACTTACCTGTAAAATAAATACTAATATAGCTACAATATAAATTATAATTATATTATAGCTATTTTAGGATTAATATTTATTTTACAGGCAACTTTGTAATTATTTTAACCAGGTACAATAGCTATTAAATAGTTAAGAACTATTTAATAGTTACCTAGTTAAAATAATAACAAATTTACCTGTAAAATAAATCCTAACCTAAGATATAATTAAACCTAACACTACCCTATCAATAAATTAATTAAATAAACTACCTACAATTACCTACAATTAACCTAACACTACCCTATCAATAAATTAATTAAATAAACTACCTACAATTAACCTAACACTACACTATCAATAAATAAATTAAATACAATTGCTACAAATAAATACAATTAAATAAACTAGCTAAAGTACAAAAAATAAAAAAGAACTAAGTTACAAAAAATAATAAAATATTTACAAACATAAGAAAAATATTACAACAATTTTAAACTAATTACACCTACTCTAAGCCCCCTAATAAAATAACAAAGCCCCCCAAAATAAAAAATTCCCTACCCTATTCTAAATTAAAAAAGTTACAAGCTCTTTTACCTTACCAGCCCTGAACAGGGCCCTTTGCGGGGCATGCCCCAAGGATTTCAGCTCTTTTGCCTGTAAAAAAAAACATACCATACCCCCCCCCAACATTACAACCCACCACCCACATACCCCTAATCTAACCCAAACCCCCCTTAAATAAACCTAACACTAAGCCCCTGAAGATCTTCCTACCTTGTCTTCACCATACCAGGTTCACCGATCCGTCCTGGCTCCAACATCTTCATCCAACCCAAGCGGGGGTTGGCGATCCATCATCCGGTGCTGAAGAGGTCCAGAAGAGGCTCCAAAGTCTTCCTCCTATCCGGCAAGAAGAGGACATCCGGACCGGCAAACATCTTCTCCAAGCGGCATCTTCAATCTTCTCCCATCCGGTGCGGAGCGGGTCCATCTTGAAGCAGGCGACACGGATCCATCCTCTTCTTCCGTTGTCTCCCGACGAATGACGGTTCCTTTAAGGGACGTCATCCAAGATGGCGTCCCTCGAATTCCGATTGGCTGATAGAATCCTATCAGCCAATCGGAATTAAGGTAGGAATTTTCTGATTGGCTGATGGAATCAGCCAATCAGAATCAAGTTCAATCCGATTGGCTGATCCAATCAGCCAATCAGATTGAGCTCGCATTCTATTGGCTGTTCCGATCAGCCAATAGAATGCGAGCTCAATCTGATTGGCTGATTGGATCAGCCAATCGGATTGAACTTGATTCTGATTGGCTGATTCCATCAGCCAATCAGAAAATTCCTACCTTAATTCCGATTGGCTGATAGAATCCTATCAGCCAATCGGAATTCGAGGGACGCCATCTTGGATGACGTCCCTTAAAGGAACCGTCATTCGTCGGGAGACAACGGAAGAAGAGGATGGATCCGCGTCGCCTGCTTCAAGATGGACCCGCTCCGCACCGGATGGAAGAAGATTGAAGATGCCGCTTGGAGAAGATGTTTGCCGGTCCGGATGTCCTCTTCTTGCCGGATAGGAGGAAGACTTTGGAGCCTCTTCTGGACCTCTTCAGCACCGGATGATGGATCGCCAACCCCCGCTTGGGTTGGATGAAGATGTTGGAGCCAGGACGGATCGGTGAACCTGGTATGGTGAAGACAAGGTAGGAAGATCTTCAGGGTCTTAGTGTTAGGTTTATTTAAGGGGGGTTTGGGTTAGATTAGGGGTATGTGGGTGGTGGGTTGTAATGTTGGGGGGGGGTATGGTATGTTTTTTTTTACAGGCAAAAGAGCTGAAATCCTTGGGGCATGCCCCGCAAAGGGCCCTGTTCAGTGCTGGTAAGGTAAAAGAGCTTGTAACTTTTTTAATTTAGAATAGGGTAGGGAATTTTTTATTTTGGGGGGCTTTGTTATTTTATTAGGGGGCTTAGAGTAGGTGTAATTAGTTTAAAATTGTTGTAATATTTTTCTTATGTTTGTAAATATTTTATTATTTTTTGTAACTTAGTTCTTTTTTATTTTTTGTACTTTAGCTAGTTTATTTAATTGTATTTATTTGTAGCAATTGTATTTAATTTATTTATTGATAGTGTAGTGTTAGGTTAATTGTAGGTAGTTTATTTAATTAATTTATTGATAGGGTAGTGTTAGGTTAATTGTAGGTAATTGTAGGTAGTTTATTTAATTAATTTATTGATAGGGTAGTGTTAGGTTTAATTATATCTTAGGTTAGGATTTATTTTACAGGTAAATTTGTTATTATTTTAACTAGGTAACTATTAAATAGTTCTTAACTATTTAATAGCTATTGTACCTGGTTAAAATAATTACAAAGTTGCCTGTAAAATAAATATTAATCCTAAAATAGCTATAATATAATTATAATTTATATTGTAGCTATATTAGGATTTATTTTACAGGTAAGTATTTAGCTTTAAATAGGAATCATTTATTTAATAAGAGTTAATTTATTTCGTTAGATTAAAATTATATTTAAGTTAGGGGGTGTTAGTGTTAGGGTTAGACTTAGCTTTAGGGGTTAATCAATTTATTAGAATAGCGGTGAGCTCCGGTCGTCAGATTAGGGGTTAATAATTGAAGTTAGGTGTCGGCGATGTTAGGGAGGGCAGATTAGGGGTTAATACTATTTATGATAGGGTTAGTGAGGCGGGTTAGGGGTTAATAACTTTATTATAGTAGCGGTGCGGTCCGCTCGGCAGATTAGGGGTTAAGTGTAGGCATGTGTCGGCGATGTTGAGGGGGGCAGATTAGGGGTTAATAAATATAATATAGGGGTCGGCGATGTTAGGGCAGCAGATTAGGGGTACATAGGGATAACGTAGGTTGCGGCGGTTTACGGAGCGGCAGATTAGGGGTTAAAAATAATATGCAGGGGTCAGCGATAGTGGGGGCGGCAGAATAGGGGTTAATAAGTGTAAGGTTAGGGGTGTTTAGACTCGGGGTACATGTTAGAGTGTTAGGTGCAGACGTAGGAAGTGTTTCCCCATAGGAAACAATGGGGCTGCGTTAGGAGCTGAACGCTGCTTTTTTGCAGGTGTTAGGTTTTTTTTCAGCTCAAACAGCCCCATTGTTTCCTATGGGAGAATCGTGCACGAGCACGTTTTTGAGGCCGGCCGCGTCCGTAAGCAACTCTGGTATCGAGAGTTGCATTTGCGGTAAAAATGCTCTACGCTCCTTTTTTGGAGCCTAACGCAGCATTTGTTTAAACTCTCGATACCAGAGTTAAATTTATGGTGCGGCCAGAAAAAAGCCTGCGGAGCGTTAACAGCCCTTTTACCGCCGAACTCAAAATCTAGGCCGCAGTGATTTACAATAGACAGAATTGCATTTTTCACATTGCTACAAAGTAGCCCTAAGGCACTCTTTTTCTTTCCTTTTTATATATGTTACTTTTTTATATACAAGTAGTTATAATGTTTTGACATTTATTTCACAAACCACTTATTATTTCTAGCACACTGTGCACAATCGCACACAGTGGAGCCTTATGATTTATTTCTCTATTGTTTAATTTAAAAAAACAATGATTTTGCACCTTCTGTTGATTTGTGTATAACTTTTTGTTTAATAAGTTTCTCAAACACGTGCTCTTGCTTATAATTGAATATAACAGTTATAATTGAATATAACTGATATAAGTTGCCCATCCTGTAACTGCACATGGTCAGACATATTGCCAGGTACTGTATGCATGTTCTATATAAAGTTACACTTGCATATATAATACATTTCTACACCGCACTTTTCTTATGAAGACGGCGCTCCTACTTTGCACTTTGCATATTTAGATTAGGAACGATTGTGTTGGGTTGTCGTTCACCTTCAGTGAGCCTGTGCGGTCTTGGCACGAGGCGCAGGACACTATAATTCTTTCTCTATATTAAGACCTGCAGGCTGCATAGTTTTTTAACTGATGGATCTAAATGGTCTCTCTCCTTCTCAATTCCATCATTCTCTCCCTTTACCTTGAATTTGAATTCACTGGTATTTTTGTTATGAGATTTTTTTTAAAGTGTATTTCTAGTCCATATTCATCTTTAATATTATTGACATGTTCCAAAATCCTGGTCTTCAAACTTCTCTTTGTGTTATAGCTATATAGAAGGTATTACGTGTACATTCCAACAGATAGACTACATATACTGATTTACAGTTTATGATGATTTTAATTGGTATTTGTGTGGTATCTGTTTTGATGACCCATTTATTAATCTCTTTATTTCTGTCTGTATGACTGAAACAAATGCACTCTGAAAGGGAGTTTATCTCTGTTTTTCTTTAGGACAGTGGGTGCGGAGGCTTTACAGTTATGTAAAGGATACATAAACTGATTTGCAATTAGGTCTCAATGAAGTTGCAATTAAGTCTCAATTACATTACAATTCAGTTTCCATTAAGTCTACAAACAGGAGATAGGTGTTTCTTTGTAGACCGCCCCCTGACAAAGTGAAGTTATCATGAAACACGCAAGGGATATGCCTATGAGTGATGTCACTTCCGGTCTAGCTGACTGGCAAAAATTGACTCTGCCGAGAGATGCTAAGTATTGAGCAGAGACTGGAAGATCCTACCTAGCTCCAACCAAAAAAATTAAAGGATTACAAAGAACTGTACCTAATACTTTTAATCAAGCAAACAGATATCTTCTTAAGGCCAAATTAATAATAGCACACAAGCGCTAACTCCCCTAAAAGTAAGATTTTTGAGTGCTTCGGGTAGTGCTCATATTGCAAGTTGAAAATAAAATGTTTTCGCTCTCAAAACGATAAAGTTAGAATATTGCGACTGCATTAGCGTATTCCCCTATAGAAGTCAATAGAGCAAAAAAAATAAAATAAAAAAATAACAGACTACTTGCAAGCAAACCCGATCGTATTTCCTCAAGTGTGCTAACCCGACATGAAAATATGAATATTTCAAATTCCAATGTTCTTTACATATCAGAATATGTTCTATTTATTCATAAATACATATTTCTATATACTGTATACCTGGTAAACTATCTATTTATCTACTGTATCTTTATATATAAATACAATTATATATAGGTATTTATATTTAAAAATACATATTCCCCTATGTGAAGAACATTGGAATGTCAAAATATACAGTAAATACATAGTTAAACACTTTATGAAATATGAATATTGAATAAATATGTTTTTAAATGTTTTCATCTACTTAACTGCAAAGGACTCCAGTGCACATATATATGTTTATATGTGTGTACATATGTATTCATGTGTTTATTTGTGTATATACAGTATGTCTGTAAATGCATGTATACACAAATAAATACATTAAAACATATGTGCACACATAGATAGACACACACAATATATATATATATATATATATATATATATATATATATATATTTATATATATATATATATATATATATATATATATATATATATATATGTATATTGTGTGTGTGTGTCTATCTATCGATGTGTGCACATGTGTTTTAATGTATTTATTTGTGTATACATGCATTTACAGACATATACAAGTATAAATATGTAAATGTGTGTATATATATCATAACCAGGATGTGCACTCTCAGGCCGGACTGGGTGCAAATCCCATGACCCTGTAACATGCACAGCCCTGGTTGCAAGACACAGCACTCTCAGGAAGCTGCACTGTCCACAGAGCCACAGGCAGTTAACCCCAGACAGGTCTGGGTGCACGGCCAAAATGGGTAAATTACAAAAATATATACGATAATATATCACACAGAGAGAGTCCAGCACTCACTTACAAGCTCACAACTAAGATAAAAAGTAACAATTGAAGACTTAGGCTAGATTTAGAGTTTCGTCGGTAAAAAGCCACGTAGCTAACGCTGCTTTTTTTGCAAACGCACCCTTCCAACAACGCTGGTATTTAGAGTTGTCTGAGGGGCTGCGTTAGGCTCAAATAAGGGTGCGTTGAGCCTAACTTAGCTCCACTTCAACCCTCAATACCAGCGTTGCTTACGGTAGTGGTAAGCTGGAAAAACGTGCACGATATCCCCATAGAAAACAATGGGGCAGTTTGGGCTGAAAAAAAACCTAACACCTGCAAAAAAGCAGCGTTCATCTCCTAACGCAGCCCCATTGTTTCCTATGGGGAAACACTCTCCAAGTCTGCACCTAACACCCTAACATGAACCCCGAGTCTAAACACCCCTAACCTTACACTTATTAACCCCTAATCTGCTGCCACCGCTATCGCTGACACCTGCATTATACTATTAACCCCTAATCTGCCGCTCCGGACACCGCCGCAACCTACATTATAGCTATGAACCCCTAATCTGCTGCCCCTAACATCGCTGACCCCTATATTATATTTATTAACCCCTAATCTGCCCCCCCCAACGTCGCCGCTACCTTACCTACACTTATTAACCCCTAATCCGCCCACCGGACCTCGCCACACTCCTGCCTCTCAAACACTAGAATAAATAGTATTAAGCCCTAATCTGCCCTCCCTAACATCGCCACCACCTACCTACAATTATTAACCCCTATTCTCCTGCCCGCACCGTCGCCGCTACTATAATAAAGTTATTAAACCCTAAACCTAACTCTAACCCTAACACCCCCCTAACATAAATATAATTTAAATTAAACAAAATAATATTCCCTAAAATTAACTAAATTATTCCTATTTAAAACTAAATACTTACCTATCAAATAAACCCTAATATAGCTATAATATAAATAATAATTACATTGTAGCTATTTTAGGATTTATATTTATTTTACAGGCAACTTTGTATTTATTTTAACTAGGTACAATAGCTATTAAATAGTTATTAACTATTTAATAGCTACCTAGTTAAAATAAATACAAAATTACATGTAAAATAAATCCTAACCTAAGTTACAAATAAACCTAACACTACACTATCATTAAATTAATTAAATAAATTACCTACAATTACCTAAAATAAAATACAATAAAATAAACTATTCTAGAATACAATAAAAACAAACACTAAATTACAAAAATAAAAAAAGAATTACAAGCAGTTTAAACTAATTACACCTAATCTAAGCCCACTAATAAAATAAAAAAGCCCCCCAAAATAAAAAAATTCCCTACCCTATTCTAAAATACAAACGTAATCAGCTCTTTTACCTTAAAAGGGCTTTTTGCGGGGCCTTGCCCCAAAGTAATCAGCTCTTTTACCTGAAAATAAAATACAATACCCCCCGAACATTACAACCCACCACCCACATACCCCTACTCTAACCCACCCAAACCCCCCTTAAAAAAACCTATCGCTAACCCCCTGAAGATCATTCTACCTTGAGTCGTCTTCACTCAGCCGAGCCGAATTCTTCATCCAAGGTGCGCAAAGGAGGTCCTTGATCCGGTAGAAGTCTTCATCCAAGCAGGGCAAGAAGAGGTCCTCCATCCGGTGTTCATCCAGGCGGCATCTTCAATCTTCATCCATCCGGAGCAGAGCAGAGCCATCTTCAAAGGAGCCGACGCGGAGCCATCCTCTTCTACCGACGGACTAACGACGAATGAAGGTTCCTTTAAGGGATGTCATCCAAGATGGCGTCCCTTCAATTCCGATTGGCTGATAGAATTCTATCAGCCAATCGGAATTAAGGTAGAACAAATCTTATTGGCTGATGCAATCAGCCAATCAGATTGAAGTTCAATCCGATTGGCTAATCCAATCAGCCAATCGTATTGAACTCGCATTCTATTGGCTGTTCCGCATTCTATTGGCTGTGCCCAAATAAAGTTAAGCTGCTCTAGTTGGTCTTTCCTGAAATTTTCTTAGTCAAATCCCACATCAAAAGCCATGGTCCACAGAGAGCTTCCAAAGCATCAGAGGGATCTCATTGTTAAAAGGTATCAGTCAGGAGGAGAAGGGTACAAAAGAATTTCCAAGGCATTAGATATACCATAGAACACAGTGAAGACAGTCATCATCAAGTGGAGAAAATTTGGCACAACAGTGACATTACCAAGAACTGGACGTCCCTCCAAAATTGATGAAAAGACAAGAAGAAAACTTGTCTTGGAGGCTACCAAGAGACCTACAGCAACATTAAAGGAGCTGTAGGAATATCTGGCAAGTACTGGCTGTGTGGTACATGTGACAACAATCTCATGTATTCTTCATATGTCTGGGCTATGGGGTAGAGTGGCAAAACGAAAGCCTTTTATTGAGAAGAAAAACATCCAAGTCAGGCTAGATTTTGCAAAAACACATCTGAAGTCTCCCAAAAGCATGTGGGAAAAGGTGTTATGGTCTGATGAAACCAAAGTTGAACTTTTTGACCATAATTCCAAAAGATATGTTTGGCGCAAAAACAACACTGCACATCACCAAAAGAACACCATACCCACAGTGAAGCATGGTGGTGGCAGCATCATGCTTTGGGGCTGTTTATCTTCAGCTGGAACTGGGGCCTTAGTTAAGCTAGAGGGAATTATGAACAGTTCAAAATACCAGTCAATATTGGCTTCTGCTAGAAATCTGAAAATGAAGAGGTACTTCATCTTTCAGCATGACAACGACCCAAAGCATACATCCAAATCAACAAAGGAATGGCTTCACCAGAAGAAGATTAAAGTTTTGGAATGGCCCAGTCAGAGCCCGGAACTGAATCCAATTGAAAATTTGTGGGGTGATCTGAAGAGGGCTGTGCACAGGAGATGCCCTTGCAATCTGACAGATTTGGAGTGTTTTTGCAAAGAAGAGTGGGCAAATCTTGCCAAGACAAAATTTGCCATGCTGATAGACTCATATCCAAAAAGACTGAGTGCTGTAATAAAATCAAAAGGTGCTTCAACAAAGTATTAGTTTAAGTGTGTGCACACTTATGCAACCATATTATTTTATTTTTATATTTTTTCTTCCCTCTACCTAAAACATTACAGTTTGTTTTTCAATTGAGTTGTACAGTTTATAGGTCACATTCAAGGTGGAAAAAGTTCTGAAATGATTTATCTTTGTCTAATTTTTTTTACATCATAGACACCTGACATTTTAACAGGGGTGTGTAGACTTTTTATATCCGCTATATATATTGTGTATAGATATTGTGTATAGATAGATAGATAGATAGATAGGTATATACACATACATACATGCATGTATGTAACTCTATGTTAAAGCCCTTTGCCTGCCTTTTATTTTTCTTACACCTGAGACCTCATATCTTTGAGCCCTTATAACTATTTTGTACAATATTTTTTTAAATAGTTTTTATCATGGGAGTAAGTGTACTTTGTAATGTATTTTTTTATGTTTTTTGTGACACTTTTTTGTTTCACAAAACAGTTAACCAGAGCTTGGAAGTCACAGTAATCCTTCTAGTGTAAATTGTGATTGCGCTCATGCGTTTGCATTTACTTTCAACTTATAGCATAAGTGCTCCTTCCAAAGCTTGCAAACAGCCGCAATAAACCCGATATCGCACTTGCATAACTGTTAGCGGCCCTTAATCTAGCTCTTTATGTATTAATCCTTTATGTCGGAAGCTGACAGATACTTTACAGGACTTTAGATATGAGTCTATCATCTTTCTCTATTAGGATAATATCTTATATTAAAAAAAAAAATTTAAACAATAACATTTGCATTCCCCTCTCAACCTGGTTGTACCAAATTCTGCTTATACCACAAAAGAAAGAAGAAGTTGTCTACACAACTCCACTGAGCTCATACAGATTGGTAAATATTCCCCTCCCATGTGCATTTAATACCTCACACGCTGAGTTATGCCCAGGGGAACAAGTATATTGTGGAATTACTATGCCTTTTCACAATTGACCATACTACACTATTAGTAGTTTCTTGTCTTCTCTCTCCTCCTGTCTGTGTGATGCTTATTCCATATATATATATATATATATAGATATATATATTATAAAAAAAAATCAAAATATATATATTTATAGATATATAGGTATAGCGCTGCAGAATCTGTTGGCGCTCTACAAATAACCGATAATAATAATAATAATAATAATAATTTTACAAAATAATTCAAATATATATAAATTTAAATAAATCTTCTATGTGAAGAACATAGTATTATGAACATATTATGTTATTGAAGTTTGTAACTAATTTGTGAAGATTTGAGCAAGCATCCTCCATTTTGTGCATATTTGCAAGTAAAGGGCAACAACCACAGCCTTTAGGCTCCCCAGGATATAAAGGGGATTGCAATTATGATTTATCAAATGCCTTATAATGGTATTAAACAATATACTTAAAGAAGGAGGAAATAAAACACAAGAGTCACAGATTGACAATGGCTCTTCCACTCAACCTCTCCAACCTTTCCTATTCTTTAGCAAAAACAGCTTGGAAATCAAAGGGTTTACCAATACAAGTACTGACTAGATATTGAAATCACCTTTGAAAGGAATGCAAGTAAATTTACAGTATAAACAAGCAATACATCATACTTTAAACCATTTATCATACAGTCATTTTGCTTCAGTGTATCCTAGCTAAATGCAGTTATCTGACAAATGTGCTCACTAGAACAAATCTAACATATGTAGATAATAAATTAATCTTCACTTGAAAATAATATGTGTGGTGATACAGTCTAATTGCAAAGTGAGTTACAATTGTATATTGGTGTTGTGGAGTCTTAGCATCCTATTTATTTTATATGCTCTTTAATATTCATATAGATTTTATGTCTCTTAAATTGAATATATTGGGTTCCGTCATCACTTGTTTATCGCTTCCCTTGCTCTACCAGTTTGATAACGTGACTTGATGTGGCCTTTAACCCAAAAAGGGCACACATTGTACTGGGAGATATCTAATAATTGGTGCATCATAATAGGCAATATAGTTCAGCACTCCCACTTAAAGGGACATTAAACCCAAAAAGATTCTTTCATTATTCAGATAGAAAATACAATTTTAAACAACATTCCACTTTACTTCTATTATCTAATTTGCTTCATTCTTTAGATATCTTTTGTTAAAGAAATAGCAATACACATGGGTGAGCCAATCACACGAGGCATCTATGTGCAGCCACCAATCAGAAACTACTGAGCCTATCTAGATATGCTTTTCAGGAAAGAATATCAAGAGAATGAAGCAAATAAGATAATAGAAGTAAATTAGAAAATTGTTTAAAATGGTATTCTCCATCTGAATCATGAAAGAAAAAAAATTGGGTTTAATGTCTCTTTAAGTTCTGTGCATGCTAAGAGTGCCTGAAAACACTCCAAATCATACCAAAGCAAACAAAAGATTTCAGCAGCACCAGGTACTTTGCTCCTTGATTTATTCTTTCATATACAAAAAAACAAACATTACCCCTTAATCATGTTGTATGAAAAGTTTAACAAACATGTCCCCATTTAGACCGTTTACCCTTCTCTTGTTAAGTCATTAATTAGAAGTCAACTCCTTAGAGCTAGGATAATAGTTTCAAATGAAAATCTGGATAAACAGAGACTCAAAGAGATGGGTCAAATTTATTTGGTAAAGAGATACCCTAAACATTAATTGATAACAGTATTAAGAAAATTATGGATTTTCAAAGGAGCGACATTGATCCAATCTAAAGCAACCAAGAAACAGATGGATAGGGTTTTGTTTACAATAGTGTAATCAATGTGAATAAATAGCTAAAATCATAAGAAAACACTGGTATGTTGTAAACAATAGTAACCCTTACAAAGTTTTTCCAAACATACCAATGATAGCATACAAACGTGCTCCCTTCTTGAGGGATAAAGGCATTCAGGCTAATTTAGGCTATAGTAAGCATAATAATGTTGGGTATATCACTTGTCAAAACAATTATTGCTTCCCCTGATTGGGATACATAAACTGCAATAACGTCATCAAGGGGAATTTGTTTTTTATCCCATGTCTGGCAAAAAATATAGCATTACTGAATATTTTACTTGCAATACAGATAATGAAATTGATCTAATTAAATGCCCATGTGGCAAAATTTACATAGGAGAGACGTCACAAAGGGATCGGGACCATATAATAGAGCATAAGACCAATATTAGAGCTAGGAGAGAGGATGCTTCAGTGACACATCATTTTATGTTGGCAGGACAAAATGTATCCCAGCTACTCTTCCAAATTGTTGAACAAATGAAACCTCATAGATCGGGTGATAGGGAACAGTTGTTAAAGAGATCGAAAACCTTATGGATCTTTCATTTAAATCAATTCTCCTTTCTCTGTTTAATTTAAAGGGACATAAAACAGTATGAACTAACATAAATTTCTAAATATACAATGGAGCGAAAGCTTACCTGCAAAACAGTTTCTGTTTTAACCCCTTTAATTCAGGCATACTTTTGTTTGCCACAAGATCCTCCCTGGGCTTTTTAATATATGGAAGGTGCTATACAGGCCATAGCTTCTGCAGAATGCAAATGCACTCGTGCACATGCACGGTAAGGGGCAGAGTCACATAACACTTGACTAGAGAAGTGCAGAGTATAATGCTGATTTTTTCACAAAGCATGTGACATTATCCCCCATGGAAATGAGAAAGCCTCTTGGTACCAAACAATAACAGTATCTACTGTCCCTCCTCAACCCCCATTGCTTGCATAAGTAATTATCCTCACATGCACATTTTGTTATATGATACCACAAGGTTTGGAGTAGAACACTGATAAGGAGGTGGAGCAGTCTACAACAGTAAAGTGTAAGTAATTTTACTTCTAAACTTTTTTTCTCTTTTTTTTCACACACCGTTTTACCTTAGTTGACCCTTTTATAATATGCACATAACTAAAAATGTGTTATGGCACTTTAACCACTATCTCCAAGTTTTGTCTCTTTGAAATGCTATCTTTGACAGATACTCATTTTATATGTCTCCCCTTTGTAGTATAACTAATTGTGTGCGTACAGTGCTTGTCAATCATCCAGGTTGCATATCTCCCAACATTTGTTGTTAGTATTAGGGGCTCAGGAGGATGAAGGGAGCCAAAGCCATTTTGTGGATAGGACCATGTCAGGATTGGTGTCATCACAATGGATAGTGGGCAGGATTGTTGGTTTGTATGGGTGGTTGATGGGCATGTATGAGTAATTTGTTGGTATGTGTGGTCGGTCTGTGGGCAGGGCTTCATAACGCTGCTTCTTCCCTAACGCCGCTATTACACGTCTTGTAGGTATAGGTGTACCGCACACCTTTTTGGCCATCAGGCAATGTCAGTACCGCACTTTAAAAAAAGTCTTTTTCAATGGGACTCTCATAGCACCATTATCACGAGTTTGCCTCAGAGGCCAAAAATTGAGTGGTACACCCTATAACCACAAGATCCGTACCGCCATCTAAAGTCAGTAATTATGAGTTTTATGTTACAAAGCTGCACCATAAAACTCATAAATAAAGTGTAAAAAAGTACACTAACACCCATAAACTACTTATTAACCCTAAACCGAGGCCCTCCTGCTTTGCAAACACTAAAATAAAATTATTAACCCCTAATCTGCCGCTCCGGACTTCGCCACCACTAAGCAAAAATTATTAACCCCTATTCCGACGCTCCCCAACATCGTCGCCACTATAATAAACCTATTAAAAACCGCCATCCTCCCGCATCTCAAACACTATTTAAGATTATTAACCCCTAATCTGCAGTCCGCCCACACCACCGCTATAATAAACCTATTAACCACTAAACCGCAAGCCCCCACAACAAAATATACTTAAATAAATTATTAACTTGATCTGGGTAATTTATCAGAGAAAATCTTTTCAAATTTCTTCCAAAGTTGAAGTCCATTAGGATTATACTTAGGATGTTTCTCTGATATATGCAATTAATCCGTTTTTCATTAAAAATTATCATCAGAAACAGTCACTACAGACTGTTTTCTGTAGTGTCCATTTATAGGAATATCAAGTTGAAATACTTCTTATCCATTGAGGGATACTTTATTATTATTATTATTAGTACATATTCTATTTGTTACCTGACTACAGATGTACCTTTATGGGACAATTTATGAATAACAGGGATTATTTGATCACTATGTTAACATCTTGTTATTCACTTCATAGGAAGATATTTGTCTCTGAGACTTCAGAATTAATCTCTGAAATCTGAAGTTTATCTAAATCACAGGTTGGAGTTTTTTTTTAATAATGCAAGTATCCAGTTCATTCATTTTTTAAAGTGGTCATTATGATCTACCTTACTCGGGTGTGCCATTACCTTAATATTTAATGACTTTTTGATGTAGGGCTTTACAACAAGTATACTAATTTGATATACTTTTTTTCTATGTCTCTCTTTGAGGGGCACTTTATGGGTAATATCTATACATCTAACCCATTTATCCTATATTATTTTTCACTTTTATATGTATATACAAATATTTATTTTTATATATATATATATATATATATATATATATATATATATATATATATATATATATTTATCTTTTATCATCATTAATATTGTTCATATTATTTATCACTACTCAATCACATTTTAATCAAGGATGTGGGGGTGCGTATTCAAATGGGTGCTCGCACAGTAAAATAATTTAATTTAATTGTATAAATATGTCAGTCCCTTTTCCCACAAACTGCTGTTATAGTATGTTGAAAACTCCTTCTGTGTGCAGTGGCAGAGGGTTAGCCCCCAAATCCCCTGATCTGTGCAATATGAAAGTTCACTTTTCCATTTATAAACCACTGGTACAGAATATTCAATTAGTTAAGTGACTCACCACCTCCTTACTTCTTGGGTGCCGTCCTTTTTTGCTCCCCAGGATGCTGGTTAACCATTAGTGTGGTGCCGCCATCAAATCTTCATTCTCTGCCCCTTGTTGGTGGTTAGAAAACTTCTCTCAGGAGTTACAATGTCCTCGCAGTGTGGTGTTGTACTCATGCAGTAAAAAAGGGTTTATTAAGTACTGATTCACTTAATGTGCTCACTGTGGCCTCAGCTGTGAATTATCCAATGAAAAAATGTTGTCAGGAGCACTAAAAAGTAAATTGAAAAGACTTGCTTTATTATTTTTGTGAATAAAACAAAACAAAAAGGGTTAACTAACCCCCAGGGTAAGAGTGATAAATAACCTTAGAAACACAGAAAACAAAAAGGCTGACCGGTTTCGGCGTCTGCCTTAATCCTAGCCTGCTTAAAAATTGTGTGTGAGATTCAAGTTTAAAATCCACCTCTGTGATTCAATTGGTTAGGGTGTACACACCCATGTCTTGTTTCACCAATGATAACTTTCTATGGTCATTGTAGATTAGAGTAAACACCTGTGTTCCCTAGACAATTGGAAAGCGTGTATACTTCTGATTGCACAGTGAAAAACTATAGGCACTAAATGCTCTGCTGTGTAAAAAATAAAAAGACCTTTACACCAAATTCTGTATTATAATGTGCATTTTTATGTTACTAAAGATCGCTGTGTCTGTTCTCTGCTTGTATCAATTTCTTCACAATTGCTGCCTCTCTAGCAACAACAACAACAAAAATAAATACAAAAAAAATGCTGTTTACTTTAAAATTAGAGAGGCAGCAATTGTGAAGAAATTGATACAAGCAGAGAACAGACACAGCGATCTTTAGTAACATAAAAATGCACATTATAATACAGAATTTGGTGTAAAGGTCTTTTTATTTTTTACACAGCAGAGCATTTAGTGCCTATAGTTTTTCACTGTGCAATCAGAAGTATACACATTAGCTTTCAAGTTGTCTAGGGAACACAGGTGTTTACTCTAATCTACAATGACCATAGAAATTTATCATTGGTGAAACAAGACATGGGTGTGTACACCCTAACCAATTGAATCACAGAGGTGGATTTTAAACTTGAATCTCACACACAATTTTTAAGCAGGCTAGGATTAAGGCAGACTCCGAAACCGGTCAGCCTTTTTGTTTTCTGTGTTTCTAAGGTTATTTATCACTCTTACCCTGGGGGTTAGTTAACCCTTTTTGTTTTGTTTTATTCACAAAAATAATAAAGCAAGTCTTTTCAATTTACTTTTTGGTGCTCCTGACAACATTTTTACATTGGATCAATCACATTTTCTCCTAAAGTGTCATTTTCATTATTACTATTCATTATCACATAATATATTATATGATTAATATATTATACATCTGCAAATTCACTTCACCCACTCATTGTAATTTATTATGACACTATGGGTATTTTATTATTTATTTCATATATCCTATTTCACATTTCATATTACGTATATCCTCTTTAGTAGACAGTAATATATTGACACTTATACCAACAATCTTCCACTAGTCCAACACTTGGAAAATATTTGTTCACAATTATAATTATATTTTAATAATTTTCACAAGGGTATTTATGATTTAAACCCTCTCAGACAATTTTGTCAGCTCTCTCACTTTTCATACGTTTTTTTCACATTTTATTTTTTCGCTGGTTCACACATTTACACAGACACTCACCCACTTTATATATTAATAGACATTTCCCCCACTTCTATGAAATGATCCAAGTACGAGATCTAATAAATATACAATAATGAATAGTGCAGTCAACATGAGCAACTCGAATAATTAGCATACATTATGACAACTTTATCACACAAGTATATTTACATTAACCTCACTATCACTAGTCTCTCTATATATACGGATACACTTATTACCCTTAGTCATTAGTTCTATGTTCTATCATTATTGGATGAACATAATCTTAGATATCGCCCCTATTATCCGGCAACTATTGCTATTGCAAGAAGCATAGTGAATCATCATTTCCGATTGGTTCACAGACACACTCCCTATATGGTACCTTGTACTATTGGAGGAAGAGAGACAAGCACTGATTGGAGCGGTTACACACTCCCCCTAATATACAAGATACAATTGGAGGAAGTTTCCGGTTTTGATTACCACGTCAGCAAACACAGTGTAGTGAGTCTCACGCTTTAGCTGGCGTCTTTCCAAACAATGTTTCAATAAGTTTTAGATCGATTTAATTGATACTCAACTATGACACAGATCTAGTCCCTCACACATGTTCAAAAAACAAATACACGATCTAGAGAATCGTAACCTCATAAGGTAAAGGAGTTTTACACTGGCAGTTTCAAGAGCTATAAAAAGGGTGAGGCAGTTTTAAACATACAGCTGACAATATCATACAGTGTTATTATTTATATAGTTTGATTCACACAAGGTAGTGTCATCAATTGTAGTTTTAACAAGGGTTTGTCATGAATTTTATTTTATTATTATTATTTTTTAAACATATCATGATGCTAAGCAGTATGGGTGCAACATGTTTCAATATAATGTGCGATTTCCAGGGTGATAAATGTCATCATATTTGATGCAAGCTGCATATGTATATATATTGTGTTTTGTAAACATTGTGATTTGTTTGTAATAGCCCTTGTTTATGTGTGGTTGCCATACCAATGAAGTTTTGTATTATTATCTGCATATTTGAACTCACCTGTTTAATTTTATGTATATTGCGGTTACCATATCAACTAATTGATGCCAAGCACACATTGGTGTGAGTCTTAATTGGTTGTCCAATCAGAAAAATGTTAGGTTTTTGACTTTTGTTATAGAGCAAGTGTATTTTTTTATTTGTACTATAGCCTGATGAAACAGCCCATAAGAGGCTTAGAAACACGTTGCATTGTTATTAAAGATTTTAAATTTTTCTATACACTTGCTGTTGTGGTATATTACTTCACTATCAAGCTGCTGTGCAATACTGCACCATCTTTCTTTGCTGGTAGCTGTGGATTACCTTTGTCAATAGTCTACTGGGCAACTGTGAGGTCCCAGCTTGCTGATATTGCACCTGGAGGTGCTTTGCATCCTGTAAGTATAATCTTATGGTTACATCCTCCTCCTGCCTAAATGTTATTGGGCCATGTTGGTTTGCCTTTTTTTCCACTCAGGCATCTCACCATAGGCCATTCCAAGGAACTTTAACTGGATCCCCGCTGAGGGTTAACAGTGAGCTGGACTACTGTGAAGCTCCAGCCTGCCCCACTAGCACCGTTGGGTGCTTTATGTTTGTGAGTATATTCATCAACCTGCATTTACATATACCTGCTCTGGTGGTACTAGGCCATGGTGGCACCTCTTTTTTTCTCTCTTCCCAAATTATTAACCCCTAAACCTCTGACCTCCCACATCACTAACTCTACATAAATATATTAACACCTATACCTAACCCTAACGTAAACCTAAGTCTAATCCTAACCTTAACACCCCCTAACTTAAATATAATTAAAATAAATCTAAATAAACCTTACAATTATTACCTAAATAATTCCTATTTAAAACAAAATACATACTTACCTGTAAAATAAAACCTAAGCTAGCTACAATAAAACTAATAGTTATATTGTAGCTATCTTCGGTTTTATTTTTATTTCACAGGTAAGTTTGTATTTATTTTAACTAGGTAGACTAGTTAGTAAATAGTTATTAACTATTTACTTACTACCTAGTTAAAATAAATAAAAACTTACCTGTGAAATAAAACCTAACATGCCTTACACTAAAAACTAACATTACAATAAAATAAAATAAATTAAATTATTAAATTACAATTTTCTATTGTATTTCTATTTTCAATTACAAAAAAAATAAACGAAATGATCAAAAATAAAAATGAATTACTCCTAATCTAATAGCCCTATAAAAATAAAGCAGCCCCCCCAAAATAAAAAAAAACAGCCTACACCAAACTGCCAATGGCCATTAAAAGGACCTTTTGTGGTGCATTGCCCCAAAGAAATCAGCTCTTTTACCTGTAAAAAACCCCCACCACCCAACCAACCAAACCCCCCAAATAAAAACCTATCTAAATAAACCTAAGCTAACCATTGCCCTGAAAAGGGCATTTGGACGGGCATTGTCCTTAAAAGGGCATTTAGCTCTTTTACATTGCCCAAACCCTAAGTTAAAAAAAAACACCTAAAAAAACCTTTAAAAAAACCTAACACTAACCCCGACAATCCACTTACAGTTATCGAAGTCTGGACATCCATCCTCATACAGCAAGTGAAGTCCTCATCCAAGCATCAAGAAGTCTTCATCCAGGAGGCCTCTTCGATCTTTATACATCCCGCGCGGTGCGAGTCCATCTTCAAGACATCCGGCGCGGAGCATCCTCTTACGGTCGTCGGCGTCAACTGAAGGTTCCCTTTAAGTGACATCATCCAAGATGGTGTCCCTTACATTCCTATTGGTTGAAATATTTCTATCAGCCAATAGGAATTAAAGGGGAAAAATCCTATTGGCTGTACCAATCAGCCAATAAGATTGAGCTTTCATCCTATTGGCTGATCCAATCAGCCAATACAATTGAGCTCTCATATTGATTTTTTCCCCTTTAATTCCTATTGGCTGATAGAAAGGGAACCTTCAGTTGACGCCGACAAACGTAAGAAGAGGATGCTCCGCCCCACATGTCTTGAAGAGGGACCCGCTCCGTGCTGGATGGATGAAGATAGAAGATGCCGTGTGGATGAAGACTTCTTCTCGTTTGGATGAGGACTTCGCCGGATGGATGAAGCTCGAAGAGACCTCCTGGATGAAGACTGTGGATGAGGATGGATGTCTGGACTTCAATAACTGTAAGTGGATCTTCGGGGGTTAGTGTTAGGTTTTTTTAAGGGTTTTTTGGGTGGTTTTTTTTTTTTAGCTTAGGGTTTGGGCAATGTAAAAGAGCTAAATGCCCTTTAAAGGGCAATGCCCATCCAAATACCCTTTTCAGGGCAATGGTTAGCTTAGGTTTATTTAGATAGGATTTTATTTGGGGGGTTGGGTGGTGGGTTTTACTGTTGGGGGTGTTTGTGTTTTTCCCCACAAAAGGCCCTTTTTAAGGGCCATTGGCAGTTTAGTGTAGGCTAGGGTTTTTTTATTTTTGGGGGGCTTTTTATTTTGATAGGGCTAGTAGATTAGGAGTAATTTGTTTTTATTTTTGATAATTTCGTTTTTTATTTTTTGTAATTTAGAAAATTGTATATTAATTTAATTTGTTTTATTTTATTGTAATTTTAGTTTTTAGTGTAAGGCAGGTTAGTTTTTATTTTACAGGTCACTTTCGGCTAGATTACGAGTCTTGCATTATGAGTAAAAAAAGCAGCGTTAATCCGAATAGGTCCTGGTCCAGAATCGACTATGTTTTTGTAAACCAACTCAGCCTACATTTAGTAGACTCTACTGACATATCATTAACTCCTTGGTCGGATCACTCCATGGTTACACTAACCTTTACTTGGCCCTCAGCCCCTATCTCCCAATATTGTTGGAGACTGGAGGAATCCCTCCTAAAAGACCCAACACTAAAAGACCAAATCTCCACAGCCCTGACGGAGTACTTTAGCATAAATGTGACTGATTCCATCTCCCCTAGTACAATATGGGATGCACACAAGGCAGTAATAAGGGGTATCTTTCTTAAGCATAAGGCTCTCTTAAACAAACGCAAGAAAGCAGATTACAATGCACTAGAGCACCAACTATCTATCTTACAGCAGGCACACATCCAAAATCCCCTAGATCCAACTATTATCCATGATCTAACCCTCGCAAGGAGTAGATTTAATGCACATTTACAGAAAGAAGCCCAGAGACATGCTTTCTACTTGAAGAGACTATATTTCTCAGAAGGAAATAAAGCAGGCAGGTTTTTTGCGCAAGCTCTCTACGCCAGAGAACGCTCAATTCAGATGTCCACAAACTTCGCAATACGGAACACATGGTGGTACAAGATAGCAAGGCTATTGCATCAGTATTTCAAGACTATTACAGTAAATGATATAACCTCCCAAAGATTGATTCCCCAGAGCAGATTAGGGATATGGAAAACTATATCAGAGAAGCTGACATAGCTAAGATCACACCTGAAGAGGCTGCCAAACTAGACAAACCCATCTCTCATCAGGAGATAATGACTGCTATAGACCCCTACTGACGCAAAAGAGCCCAGGCCCTGACGGCTTCTCCAATATTTATTATAAAACATTCAAACAGACACTACTGCCACACCTCCATAGGCTCTTTAACTCTATTGACGAACATGGCTCTTTCTCCCGAGATTTCTTATCGGCACATATATCATTAATACACAAGACAGGGAAGTCTACACTTGAACCAGGCAATTACCAACCAATTTATTTAATAAACACAGACGCAAAGATATATGCCAAGATCCTG
Organism: Bombina bombina; assembly: GCF_027579735.1. Taxonomy (NCBI): domain Eukaryota; kingdom Metazoa; phylum Chordata; class Amphibia; order Anura; family Bombinatoridae; genus Bombina; species Bombina bombina. Next base: position 402,313,690 of record NC_069503.1, on the reverse strand, counting down.
GCAACTAGGCTCAGCAAATTTTTACCTCACCTTATTCACACAGACCAGGCAGGCTTTGTTCCGCGTCGGGAGGCCAGGGACAATACGATCAGGACACTTCATCTGATCGATTATGCTTCTACTGCCAATATTGAGATGGTATAAATGGGATGTGTTAGGAGCGCCTAATAAAAGGCCAGGTCTAAGTTAGGAGTGCTGACTAAAAATACTAGGAATACACAATTAGAAAATCCTTAAATTATACAAATTAACACATTTAATTTCACATATAATAACAGCAGGTGATCACAGATTTAAAAAAGCATAAAAGTACATGGATCCATAGTACTTAATAAAAACAATCTAACAGTGGCAATAATAAAATGATACTATTACAACAATAATGATGATAAAAGGACAAAATATATAAAAGAATAAAAACCATGGGACAATACACGTGTATTAGCTCCTGAGGGTTAGGGCATACATATAAGATGAAGGATAATTAATCAGTGCGACGTCTAGTGATATTCAATAGTGTTGTAAATGTGATAAACAGTGGAAATATATAAAAATATAAAAATAAAAATAAACCAAATATATATATATATATATTAGAAGTCCTGTGAAAAATTATATATGAGTTGAAAGTCCAGTGAAAAAAAATATAATTGTGCAACCGGTGAAAAAAATAAAAATAAAAAATATATATATGTGGTAGAACCAGTGAAAATATATATATATATGTTGAAAATCCTGTGAAAAATGATATATAAAGTGTAAGTTAATCAGAAAATCCTTGTAATCCAGATACCAATCCAAAAAATGTAAATTGATCCAAATAGATAATACTAATAATTAGGAAGTGATCCAATAGTGAGAAAATCCAATATTAAAAACAAAAACAAAAATGTGATATAATCAGAAAGTCAATCAACTGTGATCGCTAAGTATCAAAAATATAAGCAAACAAACGTCATGTAATACAAAAAATCCAATCCCTGTGAAAAAAGAAGAATCCAATCCCTGTGAAAAAAAGAAAAAATACAAAATAGAGCAGTATTGTTTAAAACAAGCTTACAGTTATAGGAATAAAGCTCACCATATATGCCAACGCGTTTCGGCCCACCAATAGGGCCTTTTTCAAGTCTTGAAAAAGGCCCTATAGGTGGGCCGAAGATAGCTACAATGTTGCGGCTGGAGTTTTGTCGTTAGATTTCTAACGCTCACTTCAGCCACGACTCTAAATACCGGCGTTAGAAAGATCCCATTGAAAAGATAGGATACGCAATTGACGTAAGGGGATCTGCGGTATGGAAAAGTCGTGGCTGGAAAGTGAGCGTTAGACCCTTTAATGACTGGCTCCAAATACCAGAGGGCAGTAAAAACCAGCGTTAGGAGCCTCTAACGCTGGTTTTGACAGCTACTGCCCAACTCTAAATCTAGGCCTAAGAATCTACACTAATGAACAGAGCGCCACTTATTTTCTCTATATGACTGATTAACACATATAAATGTAAGTAATAAACATATATGTGAGACAAAAATGTAAGCAATTAAACAAATAATTCAATGTCTTATCTTAAATTGACTGTAGAGTCCCTTTTCCCCCTTTTGTTTGTACTGATTCTTGCAGTATTTGGGCACAGGTGCAGTGTAACAGAAAGAGAGACGCTGTTTTGCTAGAGGGACACTTGAAACTATACTTTATCCCTACCTCATAGGTTTGAAGGTGGTCTGTGTGAGTGCATCTTGTTTATATTAAAGGTTATGATTTTTACCTTACTTCACTTAGATAGTGTTTTCTGTGCTCTATCTGCTTAGTATTTCAGATTTGTATTTTGTGCTTTTTTTTTCTTACACCTGAGACCTCATATCTTTGATTCCTTATAACTTTTTATTGAAAAATTTTATTTTACTAATTTTTAATCCCTTGAGTGCTAACGACGGCTCTGAGCTGTCCCAGATGGCTCAGAGTCGTCGCTAGCACTCTCCCACCTTGAGAAAGATCTGGGGGCTCCCACCCACTCCTACCCCGGCAATCGGGCCTGCATAGTGACAGGTATCGCCGGGGCTTCACGTTACGTGTGGTGACGTCATGCGCAATGATGTGATGATGTCACCGCGCAACTTTATTTATAATTCACAATGTTAAGTATAGGAGCAGGGGTCATGCTGCTTAGAAGCCTGTATCTCAGGCATCTAAGCAGCTACAGACCCCCAAGATCCGATCAGCCAATAGAATGCGAGCTCAATCTGATTGGCTGATTGGATCAGCTAATCGGATTGAACTTGAATCTGATTGGCTGATTCCATCAGCCAATCAGAATATTCCTACCTTAATTCCGATTGGCTGATAGAATCCTATCAGCCAATCGGAATTCGAGGGACGCCATCTTGGATGACGTCATTTAAAGGAACCGTCATTCAGCGAGTAGGCGTCGGTTGAAGAGGTTGGATCCGCGTTTGCTGGGAAGAAGATGGCTCCGCTCTGCTCCGGAAGAAAGAAGATTGAAGATGCCGCTTGATAGAAGACTTCATCCCAATGATGGACTTCCGACTTCAGCCCGATGATGGAGTTCTTCAGCCGCCGCTTGGATCAAGACTTCGGACCCTCTTCTGGACCGATCGCTGAACCCGGTGAGGTGAAGACAAGGTAGGGAGATCTTCA